>NW_006238954.1:2614118-2614468 GCF_000226075.1 Solanum tuberosum
ATTACACTTTCATATAAAAAGAATGGGGTATTATTGGCCAACAATGGTAAAAGATTGCTTGGATTATGCTCGAAGATGTCAAGCATGCGATAAGTCTTCATGAGCTCGAAACACTTCAAGTCGAAAATGAGTTGATAAACAACCGAAAGTCAAATGATCTCTTACAAATTAGAGAATGTTGTCATGAAGACTCTGGTAAATGTTGACATCAACATATCGGCATAGTCATTTCTCATGAAGTTTCAAATGTTTCTTGAAAGATCAACTACGGAAAAAAATAAAAATTGCTTCGCAAATACTTCAAGGCTTGTCTTTACAAGTTCGATAAATCGAGCACCCCAACAAGCCTC
>NW_006238954.1:2614767-2622242 GCF_000226075.1 Solanum tuberosum
AGCTCAAGCCTATATAAAGAGGTCTTCATAAGACCAGAAGAGACACACATACATACACACAGAAATACATAGTTGCTCTTCATTGGTGATCTGCAAGTCTTCCGCAAACAAAGAAGTCTTCGCTCCAAGTATTGAGCCGCAAGTATTCCGCCAAATCAAGAACATCTGTGGAGAGAAGAATCAGGGGATTACATATCTTTTTAAGAGATTTTATAAAGATTGTAACCTTCGCATTAATTCAAATACAAATATTATTGTTTGCTTGCTATTTTTCTTTTCCTGTTTACTGTATTTCAGGATTGAAACTTTAGACGCTTACAATTACTATTTGTAGTGAAAAATTCTCAGCAATTGCGTAAAAAACAACATGAGTTCCAATAATAACATAATAATATTTTTTATGTGTGGAAAGATGGGTCAAAATACACCTATAAATTTTGCTTCAAAATCTAGAAGAATTCAATTAAGAAAATCAATCCTAATAAGACTTGATTTCCTTAAATAAGTTCTACTTCACACGTCTTTCCTTCTTGAAACTGTTTTCACTAATTGATTTTTTGTGAACTCAAATTCTTCTATCTAATATACGATGCTTCTAGGTTCTAGCCCATGAAGTCTATCCTTCCATAAAAAAATTGCTGAAAAATTAAGAATTTATTGCAACTATCAACAACATATAATTAAAGGAACCTTGTTCTTCAATGTTAATTGTTAATCATCAAAATCAATTTTAGCTCAACTCAATATCATGGTTAGTTAAAATGCTACAAAATGACCTCTCCATTTATTTTAATTGTAATTGTTATCAAACAATCTCATAATCACTTGTTTTGTTATAGTATTGGAGTAGTCTATGCCTCTATGGTTAACTAGAAGATTTTGAATTTGTCCCTTGGAATTAAAACGAAATTAAGGGCCCGTTTGGTTGAAATTTTTTTGGATATGCAATTTAGAATTCAAAAGTTATATTTTTTTATCATAAATATGAAAATTTCATAATCTGTGAAAATTATCAAAACTTATCTAACTCTTGTGCCATCTTTCCAAATGAGAAACTTATAATTCTTAAATAAGTTATTAAAATATCTTAAGATATGACATTAATAAATTACATATCTACATGTTCATTTTATAAATAAATGCTTGCAAGCAGTGGCGGATCCAGGATTTTCGTTCAGGAGGTTCGAAAAATAAAAGTATAAATGTGTAAATAAGCCGTTAGAAATGGAAATCTTGAATTCTTTTGGGTTTAAAACCAAACTTCTAGCACATTTTTTAAAGTAAAAAAAAAAACTAAAAAAAACTTGAAAAAAGAACTGAAAATTAAAAAAAAAAAACTAAAATAAACTGAATAAGAAAAAAATAAAACCCTTTCACAGGGATTCAAACCGGTGACGTACATCTTAATTTCAAGGGTACTTGCCACTACACCATCAGTTTCTCTTTGTTATTGAGGGGGTTCAAAATATATATATCTACAGAAATGTAGAAAATTTACCTTATATATGAACCCCTGGATACCACGTGGGTCCACCCCTGCTTGCAAGTACATGCTATTATAAAATTTTAAATATATAGAATTTTACAAGATTCACTAATTCAATAAATCAAAAATCATAATAATTAGTTATTTTTTAATATAATTTTCTCATATGAAATAAATAATTTCTTCACATCGAGCATGAGTCTTTTTTTTTTTGTAAAATTAAAAATTATATATTTTTCTACAAAATATAAACTTATGGGTCGAATTTTATTTATTTTTAAATAATAAAATCACAAATTTAAAACTGAAATCCTAATTTTAGGAGATTTGAAATTTAATTCAAATGTCTTAATGTTGATTTCAAATAAAAACTTAAATTTAAACCCCCAATCACATGACGATAGCGCATGCTGAATTAGTTGATATAGTGGATTACGAAAATTAGATGATTATAAAGAATTAATTATACGTATGAATTAAAAGAATGAAATGGGAATTTGGTCATGAAAAACAATTATTTTTAATTTTCTTTGAAATTTTGAAAATGAAGTTCGAAGTTGTGTTTGATCAAATTTTTTTACAAATAATATTTTAGTATTTGAATGTATTTTTTTTCTAAATATAATTTAGACTTAACTCTAATTTGCTTGAAATATACAATCAAATTTACTCTAAAAGGGTAATGTCTCAAAACGATAGTCACATAATGTCATAAATTAAACCTCATATACGAGCTACTACATACTATTATAAATATTTTTTTTGAAAATTTTAAAGTTAGATTTGTGTTTGATTACAATTTTTGTAAATAATATATGATTGTTTTATGTACTTTTCCCCTATAATTTAAATGGAATCATTTTTATGTTTAAAAATATAGAATAAAGTTTGAAAGAGAAAAATATAGTGAAACTAAAAAAAAAGTTTTAGGTGTTTTTAAATAAAAATTTTAAAAAATAATCATGATGGTTGAAGTACGTAGGACCAAATGAAAAGCGTATATGACAAGTAGTGTGTTGCTAGCGGATGTAATATTACATTACGTTACATTAAAACAGCAATGGAAAAGGGTCTAAAATATCCTCGAAATATTAGAAATGGTACAAAACTATCATTTATCCATCTATTGGCTTCAAAATACCTTTGTTACTCACCTTTGGATCTAAAATTGACCACTTATTTAACAGTTTTAAATATAAACTATTTAAATATATTTTTTAAATACGTGACGCTCAACTATTATTATAATTTAATTAATTAATATAATTTATAAACCTACCCATTACTAATTTCAAATTTTACTGTGGTGGAGTGGTGAGACTGTTTCATTCTGTTGAGCTCTGATTCAAGCTTGAGTAGGGAGAAAAATTTATTGAACATTATTTCCAAATGAACCGTATAGTGCACAATTTGAATTTAATCAAAGCTCTAACGTAGATTCGGATGGAAACCGGGAGAAAAACAGTAAAGATAGAAGACAAAGTCAAATTTGGGAAAGCCATACCCAAACCCAAGGGAATCGAAGACCTTGTTCTTCAACGACGAAAACACAACCTCCATAGAAACTTTTATAAACACTTTGTCTATTTAATTAACAGAAAAGTCAACTGGTAGGCATACCCATATTTATCCTCATATCATTGAACACTTTGGTAATACTGTAAGTCGATTCTTCTCAAATACCTTTTTTTTTTTTTGATGAATTTGTAAAATTGATTGTTTTGATGATGATCAAGATTCTCTGTTTGATGCTTTTGGTACAGGCAGGTTGTCAGTTTTAGGGATTTAAGGATTATCTAAAATTGATGTTAATTACTAGAGGAGTACTTACTTTTTATGGATAACTTATGCTGCTTCAGTTCTGCCAATTCTCAGGTCAGCCCTTAATCACTATTTCTTCTCCTGTTCACTTTCATTCCTACTTTTCAATGATCCTGTTGTTGACATCTTTTCATGATGTTTTTTTATAATTTGACTAGTAAATTTTGATTTTTTTTTATGGCTTAGCTTAATTATGTGGGTTGATTGTTTTGTCTTTTGAGGAATAATAAGATTTATCAAAGATCATTTATCGAAGCTTGCACCCAAGGGTGCGGTGCTAGTGGTCAATTAAGTGGGTTGAACATCACGAGGTTTCAAGTTCAAATCCTACCAGAGACTAAAACACTAGATGATTTTCCCCCAATTTGTTCTAGTGTTGTTGGACAGAGTTAACTGATACCTATTGTTGGTGGGAGGTGGTTGAGGTGCACATGAGCTGGTCCGGGCACCAAGGCTATCAAAAATAAGAAAAAATAAGATTTATCAAGGATTATATTTGTTTTTACCTTAGAATGGGGACAGTAGAAATGATGATTATTTGATGCAATCAATATTTATACTCGGCGAAAGCTACTGCTTTCATTTGGTTTCTATAGTCTAGGGTGATCTCCTGCTATACATTGTTGCTATTATGGATTACTTTGTTGTAATGATTCCGGATCCCGAGAATTATAGGATGGAGTAATTTGGTTTAAGGTTGTTCTCTTTCAAATTGTTTTCTACCTTAAGATGTTTGCTGTGGGAACCAAGCCATGTTAGGATCAAGCAGATGTTGCTTCGCCCAACTTCAACATATATTTCCTTTAAAACTTTAAATCTTAAGCAGGTGGTTTTCCCTTCTTCATTGCCTCCTGACCTAACCTCTAAAATTTCTAGCTTTAACCCTGATTGGCTCCTTCTTGCATATATATTTTGTTAACAACGCTCACTCCATGAAATTGTGTGTCAGTATTTATTGATCTACAATGAATCCCTGATATTTCTAATGAAGATAAGAGTGGCATCCTGCTCACTGTTTCTAAATTTATAGGACAGAACCCGTCTTTTTGAGGTAAATCATATGATTTTAGTCTGGTTTAAATTTTCTAATGAACAACTTGTAAAATAACCTTTATTATAATTAAAGTTAATAATGTAGTCTTTAGTCTAAATAAGTTCTCAAAACTATTGGGTAAATTGAAATTAGTCTCAAAACGATAATCATACAAAATGGCGGAGGGAGGATATCATTTTTATTCAAGATTGTTATGTTTATTATCCTTTACATTCCCTTCCTTGCAGAGATGCTGCTGATGTTTCATACATAGTGTATCTTATATTAGATTCTGTTGGTTCTTTCTTGGAATTTGAATGCATGGTTTCTGGAATTGTTGACTTAATATCAATAGGATATCTGTTTTTCTATAAAACTTTATCTTTTTTGTTATTTTGGTCTCAGTTCTTGGTTTCTGGCGCTGACCAGTACTTTGTATAGATATATATCAACCTCAGTTAAAGTTTCTTTTATCCATTAGCTTGCAGGAGGACGGTCATCAGGTGGCAAAGGCAGAAGCCATCAAGGGCCTGCCAAGTATGGGTTCACCCTGGTTAAGGGGAAAGCAAATCATCCAATGGAGGATTATCATGTTGCTAAATTCATGCAGTTGCGCAAAGGGGAACTAGGACTTTTTGCTATTTATGATGGGCATTCAGGAGACGATGTGGCTGCCTATTTACAGAAGCATTTGTTCTCCAATATCTTAAAGGAGGTGATTTGTGGATTTGGAAAATTTCTCAGCACATTTAACTGTTTTTTTTTTTAGATAACCGAGAAATCTGTCTGTGACCCGCCACCCTTTGGACCAATTACAGCACATTTAACTGCTTATGACAGATTCTTGGGTTTTTCTGTTTCTTCTATCGAGCCTTTATTTGATGGCAAAAAATATTTACCCGGTCTCCATTCTATTGAATCATATCTTTGGGAAAGATTGTCATGCTCCTCCATCCTCCTCTTTGTAACCTGGCAGATGTTGGTTTGGTCATGCAATGCTACTGGTGCTTTAGCTGAGCATTGGGTCAGACTTGTCATTCCAAATAGGTGTTCCGTTAGTCTCTAAAAAGAGAAGCTTTAATACTTTTTAGAGATCACCGACTGTGATAGAAGAGGTGTTGATTGAATCAGCTATACGGGTATAAGACCCAATTACCAAGTCCAAATAATGTCCATAGCAAGCTTCTGATCTTTTGAAAGGAAAAAACAATTGTCTTGGAGTGCCAAATCTTAATGCACATACATTAACCAATCTTGGGAAGTCCATTTAATATCAAATACATGATGTACCTAATCTTGGACAATTTTGTTTCTTTTTCATCTGCATGTAGTTATTTTGGGATGGGGGTGGTGTTGCTTTTAGTTACTCTTACCATGTAGATTTGAATTTCCCAGGAGGATTTTTGGACCGACCCTCGGAACTCAATCTTACAAGCTTATGAGAGAACAGATCAGGCTATTCTCTCACATACTCCTGATCTAGGACAAGGAGGGTCGACTGCAGTGACTGCAATACTTATAAATGGGCGAAAGTTATGGATAGCAAATGTTGGAGATTCCAGAGCAGTGCTTTCAAAGAGGGGGAAGGCGATACAAATGAGCATTGATCATGAACCACACACAGAGCGGGGAAGCATTGAGAACAAAGGTGGCTTTGTCACAAAAATGCCAGGTGCTTATCCACATGCGATGGCTTATTACTATTTATGTGGTAGTTCTGTTATTAGTTTCTCCTCTGTTTAGTTTATCTTCTAACCAAATTGAGAACAGAAGACATGAACAATTGCGAGTTAATTACTTAAATGGTCATCCAAGTCACTTTCGAATTCCTTCAACTTAACCGACCTTCTTAGGAATTCACTTCATCCAGAAAAATCATCTTCCGGTGCCGGAAAGATGATGTGGCATCCATGTCACCCATTAAACTTTCGTATTTCTCTAATGGTCATCCAACTTACGAACTCTTGCAAAGTCTTCCTTTGTTTCTTAAATAACTGTGTGCCAAGTGAATAATATTTACTTGATAAGTATTTTCTTTCACCTAATAATATTGCTTTTTTCCCCCATTAATTGGATGACCATTTAAATAAGTAACATAATAATTTAAGTACTACATTTTCTCATCTTACATCATATTCCCTTCTTCCATTATCATCAACAACGGAAAAGGCACTATTTTATTGTCTGTTGGTAAGTGACCCGTTATTCAGTATATTATATGTTCTGATTCTAATAGATCTTGTGAGATTTAGTTCAACTTCTCTCACCTGACTATATGATGTGATGATTTGTTCCACATCTCTGGGGGCAGTGGACAAAGAGTCTAATACATCTTTATTGTTGTATTTACTTGGTGTAATTGTATCTTATGGAAAAGAGAAGTGTTTAACTTTGTAGAACTTGTAAGGATTTTTAGTTGGGGTTATGCTTTAGTCATTTACTTGTTTGGTCCTATAATTTTAGGAGTCCTTTAGCTGCCAGAGATTTATATATAGTTAGAAAGTGTAGAGAACTTTTAGAACTTATTTTGTTTAATGTTGGTCTGATATGAGTTTAAATAAAGCAACATGACCAATGAGGATTCATATAACCAACTCGAAATTTTTGTTGTAAGTAGAGCTTTTTCTGATCTCAAATTGTGGACAAGCAAGCATTTTTTGTTTAATTTCAAAAAACTAAAATACTTATACATCATGGACAAAAAACATCCATAGACAAGTAGTATACCAAAAATAAAAAGCCTTACAAAGAGATGTGGTTTCCTACAAACAATGCCCAATCTTCTATACATATAGGAACCTCACGAGTGCACCAAAAGCACTAAAGGATAAGAGGACATGCCTTAATTGTGTAGTCCTTCTCTACCCCATCAAAAACTCTCCTATTCCTCTCTTTCCATATGGTCCACATAAGTGCTAGCGGAGCAACATCCTGTGTCGTGCATCTTCTCTTTCTTCTTCTATATAACCAACTAACCATTGTTTCTTTTACAGTGTTTGACATCACAACTGAAGTCCAAACCATCTCATAATTTCCTCCCACAAGCCAGACGCTATCTCATGGTGTAAACATGAAAAATCAACTGACATATGCATTCTTCCTCTTCCTCAAGTTCTGATGACCGCCCACCCCCCA
>NW_006238954.1:2622923-2640905 GCF_000226075.1 Solanum tuberosum
CCACCCCCCCCCCCCCCCCCCCCGCCTTTGCAGCTAGCCTAGAGAAACGGCACACCTCTTTGGTGCCTTCTCAGTTCTCTCTATTTTGAAAAGCTAGGATTTATGTGTTGTTACCATCTGTTTGATCCACAATGTGATTGATTTTGGGCTTAACAAATTTGGATTGTTGTTTATAACAAGCCTGGTTCGCTTACAACTGATACTACGGTTACAAGCCCATTAATGAAACCCCTAGTTAGGTCAAGTTATCTTGTTGGATGGACTCCACTTGCAGTGTCTAGAAGCAGTAGGAACTAGTAGTATTGGGGAACTTGGAACACTGTTGTGTTAATTATTGATGTGATTATTTTATGAGTTTAACCAGGATAAAATGAATTTTATGCATCAAATCCTCACAAGCACATGTTTTCATGTCATTCTTAATCTAGTAGGAGTTGACAGCCTTATTAACAACATGCTATTAAGATGTGCTAGTTCATGATATTTTTATTAATCTCTGAGTTAACAATTATACATACACTCTTTAGATTTTTGTTGATTGGCGGTCCAACATTTTATGTATAAGGTGTCTCTGTTAGATCTGTTGTTGGCTATTCGTACCTCACCATGGAACCAACCTTCATTTATTTAGACAAAAATTTAAATTTGATGGGGAAAAAGTTATATAGAAGAATCTTTTTCCATGCAAGAATTTGAGGGTCTTCTTGCACCAAATAAACCTATTCTTATGTAGATTTAGAATTTACGCTGCTGTCCTCAGGGTGCCAGACTATGCAGATGTGATCTAGGCGTGAAGTGCTTCGTAATATTACTGTATTTGGAGTTTGTTTATACATGCCTATTAAAATGCATATTATCTCAGGAGATGTTGCTAGAGTGAATGGTCAACTAGCTGTATCTCGCGCTTTTGGAGACAAGAACCTGAAATCACACCTGCGCTCTGATCCTGATGTAAGAACCATCGATGTTGATGGAGATACAGATCTTCTCATCCTTGCAAGTGATGGCCTATGGAAGGTGCCCTTTGCTCCAACATTCAGTTGCTGTCTTTCCATTATTGCACAGTGTGCACTTGCTCTCTTCTTTCTTTAATTGATAATTGGTGATTCTTCAGGTAATGTCTAATCAAGAGGCAGTTGACATCGCGAAGAAGGTTAGGGACCCACAGAAGGCATCCAAGCAATTAGCCATCGAAGCGTTAACTAGAGAAAGTAAAGATGATATCTCATGCATCGTTGTCCGATTTAAGGGGTAAGTGTGCAGAAGTTAAAATACTATAGTTAATAGAGGGGTATTTGTAAGAATGAGATGCAACTCCTAGATTCATAGAAGCTTGAAATCTCCAGAATCCAGCATAAGTATTTGTATTTATACATACGATCCCTCGCCCCTTGTTTGTAATTTTCAAGTTGTTCATTCAGCTTGTGTGGTAATTATCTGTTGATTTTTTTTTCTACTTAGTAGATTAGATTCTTGAGGATTGAATTTTGTGTAATTTGCATAAAGACTTGCTTTTTGTAAGCAAAACGTTTCTTGGTGTAATCATGATAATGGTCAAGGCAAACCTATACTGTATATGTATGATTGTATATATATTCTGATGACTGTTGTTTACATAAGAAGGTTAACATTGATCGACTCAGAAAATTCTATCGATATCATATAAAATGGGACAGAGAAAGTAACATGTATCATTTGAAAATAAGAGACATGTGAGGTACTTCACCTCTCTCTTTCATCGTCATGATTGCTTGTCATCACAAAGACAGCTTCAAGTACCATAGCAGACAGCAAATTAACATTCCTGCTTTGGTACTTTAAGAGTAGTTTAGTAATTTTTGTGGAATTTCTTTGTTTTAAATTGTTTGTGGTATATTGTCTTTTACGTATTTAAAAATTGCATAAAATATTTTAAATAGCAACAATTAATAATTTAAATGTTTTAAAAACATGTAAAAAAATTGGTTGAATCTAAATTTTTTATTGATTCCACATGGATGGGACAGACGAAGAAACATGTACTATTATTTAAGAATAACATAAAAGTACAAAGGGAGCACCATATATTATATGAAAATTACATAAAAAAATATTCTAATTACAATAATTTATAGCTGAATTTCTTTAAAAGATAAATAAATGGTTGAGTCCAAAATTTTGTCAATGACATATAAGTTGAGACATGGAGAGTTGCACATTATTTGAAAATCCCATAAAAGTATAATAAATCACATTATTAATAATTTAAGATATTTAAAAACACATCAAAATTTGATTGACACTTCCTATTTGTACCACATGAATTAAGATAAGATAAATAATATTATTGGGTTTGTGTTAAGTACAAATCACATATTTAGTATATACTATGTATAAGAGGCTAGAAGCACACAGGTGTTGGTTGACATGCGTGCTTCCTAGCCAAAGATTATTTTTTTATTTTGTCTAATGTTCATGCTTTAACAACGTCATATTCGCTTGCTTTAGTTTTAATATTTTCAGCACATTCTAGAAATGCATTGAAATACAAATAAAGGATTCCATAACAGGTATTTAATTAGTCCATAATTTTAGGCACATTATTTTATAGAAAAGGTAGTTTTAAATTATCTATATAATCCTTTACTTGGTCTCAAAATAAGGGGGTGATGGATCGTTTTTATGTTTGAAAGGACTAATTTCTAAATTGGATAAAACCCTAATCCTTCTCTCCTATTTATCTCAAACTGCCACCACCATCCACCACTAGAGAACCACACTGAAACAACCATCAAACAATCCTTCATCCCCACTTCACTCCGGTGAAACCACAACAAACAACAACCAAACAACTCATTTCTTTTCCTCTTCTTCTCCAACATACCAACAACAAGAAGCCACAAACTACGGCGAACCGATGAGCTCAAAGTAGCGAATCAGATCTGACCACAAACCAAAGCGAATAAGCACCCAACAACGAAGTAAACCAACACCATCGGCGACATCACCTGAAATGGTAACGAGCTCTCACTTTCAAAACTGATTAAAATAAATGCTCTGTTATCTTTTTTTTTTATTCCATCCGTTTAAAAAAAGAATGACCTCCTTTCCTTTTTAGTCTGTTTTAAAAAGAATGATCTTTTTCTTTTTTTTGGTAACATTTTACTTTCAGCTTTTCACGTGACATGTTTAAGACCATAAAAGATAATTTTATATATTTGACATAACTTTAATTTAAGACCACAAAATTCAAATGTCTTCTTATTTTCTTAAACTCCGTGCCAAATCAAATCATGTCATTCTTTGTGAAACTATTGTTTTTGCTCTTTAATTTGTTCCTCTATTTCATTTGCATTTCAGGTAGCCTTTTATTTTGTTTCAGATTTGGCCGAAAGGATGTAAACTCTGGCCACCTTTATTATCTCCCCCGCTAGCATGTTTGTCTTTATATTCATATCAAATTAATTATAAGCAATTATCATATTTTTAGTCAATGAAAAAAAATTTCCCCATCAATTTTCGAGGCCTTCCATTTTTAAAAGACGGAAAATTTAGTTTAAAATTCATAAACATTATAAATTACAAGTCGAAATTAGCCGATGAAGAAAATTTCATCATTTTTCAAGGTCTCCTATCTTCATAAAACAGGTTTTATTTTTGAGTTATTATTTCTTTTATTTATTTTGGTTAGTATTTATCTATTTACTAATACTTTTACTAAGTGTCTTTATAGGTACCTAGAGTTGCTTCACAGGAAAGCTATTTGAATGAAGTTTGAGTAATATTTTTTTATTGTTCTTATGTATATATTTGACGATAGGCAAACACTAGACCATTTCTCATATTAATGTTTTACTTTATTATTTATATTTATTTCATATTTATTATACTTGTATATTATTCTTATATACTCCTCAATTTGAAAAAGAGATTCTGCCTAGGCCCATAGTTGTGGATTTTGAAGGGTGTTAATACCTTCCCTTTGGAATCATTGAACCCTTACCTAGAATCTATTGATTTTGTACATCATTTTTGTTAATTGATTAATTGATTTTCTAGTTATCTTAAAATCAAGTGGCTACTTCTAAAAAATTCTTTTTAAACTAACTTAAATTGAATCATTGATTTGTTTAGTCCCACGACGTTATAGGTCATTATGTTGACATTCCTATTTTTTCCAAGTAAGACGCAACGTTGTGGTGACCCATAATCATAGAATTCAATTTAATTAGTTTAAAAAGAATTTAAAAAAATATTTAGGAGTCGCCATCTAATTTTAGGATAATTAGAAAATCAATTAATTAATTAAAATGATCTATGAAATTAATATATTCTAGGTAAGAGTTCAAGTAATTTCGAAGGAAAGATATTAGTACCTTTTAGAATTCACAAATGTGGATCCCGACTGAACTCTTTTTTTAATTAAAATATTGCACAAGTATAATAGATTTTAAATATACACAAACAATAAAATAAAACAATAATATGAAAAATTGCCTAATATTTGTCTAACGCCAATAATATACATAATAACAAATAAAAAATATTATTTGAACTTCATTCAAATAACTTCTTCGGTAAGCAACTCTGAGTACCTATAAAGACACTTAGTAAAAGTATTAGTAATTGATAAATATTAACCAAAATAAATGATAGAAATAATAACTTAAAAATAAAATTCATCTTATATACAAGGGAGGCCTCGGAAAATGACAATAATTTCTTCAACAGTGAATTTTCGTATTGAACACTGATATGAGGATGAGTTCAAACAACTCAAAATCCTCATAAACCATGTATGCCAACATGGGTAAATGATCATACTTTTTAGATAATTCCTTATTGTTTTTAAGCATAGTTTAGTGAATTCACTTAGTTGAGGTGTTCTATACTCCGACAAGGTATATGATAGTTCTAACAGCGTGGGTGAAACGTTGTATCATCACGTAGCTCATAGTGATGATTGTCGATTAGAGAATCTCTCAATAGAGTTAAAGTATATTTTTGTATATCACTTATTATGTCGAGTTCAAAAATGAGATATTATTTTGTAAAGCTTTAAATGATTTAACTCCTTTATTTCTTTACATTCAGCTTAAGTACATTGTTATCTATTGCAATCATTTCTTTCAGTTATTTGTTATTCAGCTATATTACATACTTGTACATTCAATGTACTGATGTCATCCGACCTGCATCTTTTAATGATGCAGATACAAGTTCTTAGGATCCTCAACAAGAGTCTGTTGAGATCACTTCATCCGCTCGTCAGTTTTTTAGTCAGACTTCCTTTCTTTTGGAGTACTCCAATTTTATGAGTTGTTAGTAGTAGCTCTTTTGAGAAGTCGTGAGTTTTGTCCCGCCACTAATCTTTATATAGTAGAGGCTTCATAGATAGAAATTTTTGGAGAGTCCTTCAGTTTTGAGAGGTTTTCCTTAAAACTTATGTTTAATACTCAGTATATTCAGAGAGTTTTGAGATTTAATGCACTCTTGATCTAGCATTTCTTTCAATTTGATGCTTATGTATGTTTGAGTTAGTCTTCTGCTTATAGTCAGCCAAGATGAGAGTTCGCTTGGGGACAACAATGATTCTCGAGTGCCGGGCACGTCCAGGGTGTAGGCTCGGGTCGTGACAAAATCCAATGATGAGTTGGGATCGATCCCACAAAGAGTGATACGGTCAAGAATTCAAGTAAGAAGTATTGAATTGTTCTGAGTTCTTGTAGAATGTAAATAACTAACACTGACATAATATAAATCAAGAGGTTTTAATTATCAATATCAAAGGGGAAATTTAGTAACCAATTGTTAATAGAGGCAATTAGTACTGGATTTGAACAAGTATAAAGAGGGCCTTAGGAGTGTGTGAGTAATTGAACACTAATTTCGCTTAATGGGTAATTGTCAAATGCTTTAAGTTGTTGAATATCAATGGGTAGGCTGGGTTTTGAATATAACAACTATCTTTCAATTCGCTATCATGCTTCGAGTGAGTTTTTTCGAACCTCAACAAGCTTCGCATTACAAAATGACTCAATTTCTTAACTTAACCCACTTTCTCAAGCTGGGTTGTAACGACATAAGTCAATACAATTATCAATCATTTGTTCTACTCTAAGCATCTTTCTCAAGCAAACATCAAGAGCTAAGACTAGAACTAAATTTGCAACTTCAGTTCATAGATTAAAACATGAATAAATGATTGAACCTATTTCAATAACATTAAATATAGAAATTTACAATACCCATAAGCTAATTTATGTATTCAATTACATAATCACACCCCTAAGGAAATGGGATTTAGCCCAACATAGCAAAAAGCAAAAAATTGTTACCAAAATGATGTTCTATAGAATTGACAAAATCTCCAAAGCTTAACGCCAAAATTATGACTAGAATCTCAAATCCTCAATAATCTAGGCTCAAAAACCTCACCAAGAGTATTCAATAATGTCAAAGTATGCCTAAAAACTCTAAAAAGTATGTAAGACCCCTTTTTTCTCTTTTCAAAAATCAATTTATACGTTCCCAAAAACTTCTCAAAATGCCAATACGCGGGTGACTTCGGTGAAATTAGTCGGGATCGCCGAAAGACTCAGTGATCCACCAACATGCACATCCTCTCACTTTTGGCTTGGCTCCTCTGTCCAACTATTCTGTTCATTTAGGCAAGCTAAGTCACGCTCACCGTTCCATTCAGTGAATCGTCGAAATGCCTTTTGTGTCGCCGAGTTGTCTTAGTTCATGGCCTACTTCGCTGGAATGTTTGGCGAGTTGGAGGCTCACTCAGCGATTCGCCGAGTGGCTTTTGCAAGCTCCAACTTTTTTTTTCTTCAGTTTTTTCAACTTTTTTTCCTTCTTTTCACATCGTAATGCCCTTGCCTTGTTCTTAAGCCTTCATTGTTGCATGTAATTAACATCAGTTATGAACACAAAATAGGCATTAAGGACACTAATTCATTCAATAACAAGCTCTAAATGAGTCAAAATTCTCGACCCATCCGGCATTGACTATATTAATTTCCAAGTGTTAACTTAATTTTCAACTATCTTAATTTTAGCTTAATTTCCATCTATAGTGTTAACTTTCTATGACAAACAAGTTATTTTTGTTTATGAATTTGCGGGTAGATAATAATAATTGTAAGCCTTAAACTGAATATTGTCATTACATTACATTTCATTACTATAGTACTCAAATGAACAAATCATCAAGACATCTTAAATAATAGAAGCCAAATGACAACAATCACAACAACATTGATGTCAATACTAATGCTCGATCTCCCATGTCTGCCCTACCTTTCATCTCTTCCGTACCTTTCTTGCCTTCCATGATCAACATTTGTTGATGGGTTCTTCATGTAGTATTGTTCTTGGTATGTAGGATTAGCTATATCAGCCCATAAAAAAAATCTACATCTATTACCATTTGTATATTTTTGACACCCCCAAAATATTCTTGCTGAATTAGTTGATGATTTTGACATCTTAAATTTAGCATGAAGCCCACAATAGTAAAAACGAAAAGTCATTATGAAGAACAAGAAAATTTAACAAGTAAAAAAATAAAGTGAAATATTCACTGTGCCTAAATGATTGTGGAGACCAAGAACAAATTTGGAGAGAAGAAATTTTGAGAGAGATAAATGAGTGAGAGAGAGAAGAAATTTGGGAAATTTAAAGAAGAAGATGACTGGTGTAATGACCAAAACATGACAGTTATTAGCTTTTTAAAAGTCTCTCACGCTCCTAAAGTGAGTGTAATTCACGCACTTGAGCTGCTTTTGTCACATAGAATGACTGGTCAAAAAAAGGGTTTAAAATATTGTGTTTTAGTGGGTTCGAGGGTTCAGTTGACAAAATTGTGAGTAGAAGGGTCCATGTGACAAACAAAGCCAAATACAAGGGTTTCCCAAACAATTTTGCCTTTGTTTTTTTTTAAACTTATCTATTAACAAAATAATAAAAATATTTTTAGATCAAACTATTAGTGAGAATATTATTATTCAATTTGATATAAATTTAATAGTACCATTTTCCCATTATTTTAATTAAAAAGGGAAAAAAGGCCAAAAATCCCTTAAACTATGTGAAACAAACAAAAATGTCCTCGGTTTATGATTTGGTCCAAAAATGCTCTTGTTCTCAATATTTTGGTCCAAAAATGCCCTTATTGTTATTTAATGGGTCAAAAATGCTCATTTTCAAATAAATATATTATTTATTTTCTTTTTAGCACATTCTTTTTCTAATAATATTTTTTAAAACTAGCAAATGGTTATCCTACTTCAATTCATAAAAAAAATAAAAAATAAAAAAATTTCTTATTTTATTATAATTATTTTTTATCGTTATATAAATAAAAATTAATGATGGATATACTATGATTTTATATATATGACATATATTATTAGTCGAAAGGGCACATGGAGTTATTCTATTTTAATTGATAAAATGAGATTAAGAAGATAAATTATTTCCTACATATATATTTATTTGTTAAAGTGATTTTAAAAGAAAGAAAACAAGAATAAGGTTCTTTAATAATATTTTAATTAGGAAGAAGATGTGTTTAAAAAGAAAAAGAATGTTGTAAAGCTAAAGCAAAATAAGACGAGAGATATAAAAGATGAAAGCAATAGAAATAGGGAGAGACAAAAGATGAGAGCTTTTCTTATTCTTCCAAGTATTCAAGTGTATCTAATATGAACTCTTATGCCTCTATTTATAGTGTTACATAGAGGAATACAAAAGATTTATCATAAACATGACATTGACCATGAATATAAAGGAGGAGGTTATAGATGTGTAAGGTTACAAGAATGATGGTCATAAAGGTGGAGGTTATCTACATTATGGAGGGAAGTAATAGAGATAATTAGTGAGAGTAACTTCTTGGTGTAGTGGACATCCACACCATAATATTTTATAGCACTCCCCCTTCGGATGTCCATAGATAATGTGCCTCGTTAAAACCTTACTAGGAAAAATCATGTGGGAAAAAAATCCTAGTGAAGGAAAAAGAGTACATATATCTTTTAATACGACATTATTTGTTGCCTCATTAAAAACCTTGTCAGGAAAACCAGTGGGACAAAATCTCAGTAAAATAAAAGAGAGTACAACACGTATTATACTCCACCTAATTAAAACACCACTTAATTTCTTGTGATGGTTTCATCAAATTTTATATACCAAATTCTCAAAAGTTGATATGACAGTGTCTTTGTGACCAAATCACATTCACGAATATGTTGTATTCTTGAACTCATTTTGATATATCATTTTATGATTTCATCGATATTATGAGGCTTTGAGCTTAGTCAAATACATTCTAAAAAATTACTTTGTTCGTGATCTTGCTATTACATGTAAATTGCTCATTCAACTTGTTCATAGCAACAATCATGTTGTGGGCACTTTCATTTGCCGTTGATTGTCTTGTATAATAACTTTATATAACATAAGTGTGATACGACTTTCTCTTGACTTTGATATAATTTCCTGAATATGATAGGTCATGATTCCAACCAAACACATTCTCGACTTACTTCATAGATCAATATTATTTTTTTTATGATTTGAAGAGGTGGCTACTAGTGTTTGATTCTTTGAATGCTAAGATATTGTTGTGCCTCCACATGTAAACAAGTATCTCATTTGTGATCGAGCTTTATGTGGATCAAATAAATATTTTACATCTACACAATCAAATAATTTTTGACTTAGAGATTGATCATCTCAATTTTATTGAAGCTCGTCTTTTCTTCTCGAAGATAATCACACATCTTCTATGTGTTGAGTCACTTGTGTTGTTAGTTTCTTGGCATAACCTGAATGATAATATGACAATTCCTTCACATAACTTTCGTTAAGTAAATCAAATAATCTTCTAGCATTTGCAAAACCACCAATCTGTAAGTATACTAATTGCACTAATACATGATAATTTCAAATCAGATTCTTTCTTTGTGTTAAGAAATCTTAGAACCACTGGCTATTCAATGGAATTGCTTTAAGACCTTTTAGATCCTTTAAGGATTTTCATATAACCTTCATCATCTAGTTTGACATAATAATTATTCATTATACATATTCAAGTATCTCATCTATTTCCAAACTGAAACAAGTTTCATTATATCGACCAACGGAGAATATATCTCCATTTAATAATGTCAAAACTTTTGCGAAAACTCTTTATGCCCCCGAGACACAAACCACACTTTATGTCTTACGGTTATACTTTCGCACAATGATTCATTTGTACCACACTGATATTATAGCTTGATCTATGAACAATAAGTTAAAAAATATCACTCTTCTAAGTGAAACAAAATATACTTGAATAATGCATTTTATTTGGCTAATCATTTATTTGTCCACACTATATGACAGATTTGAATTCAAGATCCTCCTAACCATTTAGATCATTGACTGTTACTTCATATCAAATATACTATCGACGGTCATTTGAACTCGATTCCAATATGACATAACTTATCGAGATCTCTTCATTTTTAATCATTTTCAGGTACCTGAACCTTTTTCAAGGCTTTATGAAGTGTTATGTCATGGTGCTTTTTTAAAACACTAGTCTCATTATCATGATCATTTTAATAATTTGTTCCTCTCCTTCCTCAAGGAATTTTACATTTGGAATCGATTGGTCTATCACGCTTTTGACGTGCCATAGACTTTGTTCTTCAAGGATCATTTATTGGAGCATTTACAACTTAATTAAAATATTGGATCAACAAATACATCTGGCAATTATTTGCAACATTTTGCAAATAAATTATCTTGAACTTCAAATTCACATTTTTTTAACGAGGATCCAAATAATTCACCCGACATATAATTTTCAGTTGCTAATCATATTTCCCCTTAATGTTAGAAAATGTAACATTTATCCTCAACCTCATTTGGGATCCATCTTTGTTCGTGGTGGAGCAATAAAATCATATGTGTCACACCCCGAGCCTACACCCCGGACGTGGCTGTCACTCAAGAACCATTGCTGGCCCCAAGCGAACCCTTGGTTTGACTTACTTACTCAGCAGAAGGCTTAAACATAAGAAATATAGCTCATGCAATAACTTAAGAGATAATAACTTAGCCAAAAATGGCAACTCAAGTCTTAACCGTATACAACTGAAATGAATAAGACTAAAGAACTATGAATATCTGTCTATGAAGTGTCTCAAACAAAGAGGGATGTCGGGACAGGACCCCCGATCATCCTAACAACTGAAAACTAGAGAACAATGTAAAAAGGAGCCCTCCAGAAAGGAATGAGGCTCACCAACTGACTCTGAGTGCTCAACCTGATCAACGAGGCGCTGGATGTTGATCCTGGTTACCTGTGTCTTCATCATAAGACGATGCATGCCAACTGGCATCAGTACATTGAATGTACGATAATGCGAGTTGGAAAGCTAAACATAACATAGGCTTGAAAAGAATCAGAAAGGAAGACTTACCTTGGCTTTACTCAACTCATTAACAACTTAACTCAATGTAAAGGAAAGACTTTTAATAACTTTATAAACTTCTCTTTACTTGTTTCTAAACTTCTAGACTTGACTCTGAACTTTCCTTGAATATAGTTATGGATTCAAGGTTCATGATCTCATGTTTATGGATGATTTCATGATGTTTATATGTACCTAAGAGTGTTGGAATCAACTAGAAAACATAGGTACATTGCTAAGGAACTAGTACGGAAAGAAGGGGAAAAAGTAGAAGACCTGACGTCCCTGGCGCTCTTAGCAGCGCGTGGTGCCAGACCCAAAACTTCATAACTGAAGTTGGGGCATGCTGGTAGGTGCGGCGCCCCAGGGGTAAAACTTTAGAGAACTCTTTGGGGAGCGCTGGCTGGAGGGGTGCCCCACCCCTTTCCCCAGGTTTTTGACGATTTTTCTTGTTCGTCTTTCAATTCTAAACCCTCTAAACTCCAATGGTTCTTTCCCCAAACACTTAGAATCAATTAAACCCCCAATATATGAAAGATTCAACTCAAATTCACACCTAATTACATGAATCAATCTCAATAACTTCAACAAGAAGAACCCACAAGATTGCAAACGAATTTCATCAAGAACTCATAGGATTTACTTTCAAATCAATATAACTTTGCTGAATTGAATCATGATTGGCACGTGGGTGAACTAACACAACGCTATGTGATCTCACATACCTCGTAGGGATCACCCCTTGACAAAATCCACAAGCTAAATCCTTACGAACGATGATCTTGGCTCTTTTCTCCGTTCTTCTCCTCTTGCGTTCTTTCTCCAAAAACCCTATCTCTATTTTTCAAAAGCGTAAACTGAATCCTATCAGTTTAGACCTTAAAAATATTACCATAAATTAATTAATTAAGTAGGGTATGGAAAATACCAAACTACCCTTCCAAAATCCGGATTGGACTTTCCTTATTTAATTAACCCAACTTCCACAAGACATATCTCACTCTTGCAAACTCGAAATCGCACAAACTTGGCAGCATTGGAAAGATTATTCCAAGATATCTCTACGATATCTAGAAACACACCTAACTCATCCTGAGGTAGGAGTTATGGTCGTTTGAAGTTGACCAAATATTCAACTTAACATACTTCACAAATATTTCCAGATTTCAATATTCTTTCTAAAAATGACTATTTCCTAATTTTTAATTCTTCCAAGTTCTTTCGAATAGCGAGATGTTACAATATCCCCCTCTTGGGAACATTCATCCTCGAATGAGACTACTCTTACTAGGCTAAGTGTGTAACATCTAACATTCAGCTCAAACATCCAACAAGCAATGCAATTTCAACATGCAATCTCATAAATTAAAGAGTACTAAGAAGAGAATTAGTACCTTGATCTAGAACTTCTCCAGTTTCAAAGAGATGTGGATATATCTTCTTCATATCTTCCTCAGCTTCCCAAGTAGCTTCCTCAACAAATTGGTTCCTCCAAAGGACTTTGACAGATGTTACTTCCTTAGTCCTCAACTTGCGAACTTGGCGATCTAGAATCTGGACCGGGATATCTTCATAAGATAAACTATCCTTGATCCCAATATCTTCAGTTGGTATGATCAATGAGGGATCGCTCATGCACTTCTTCAACATGGAGATGTGAAATACCGGATGACCCGCTGCTAACTCTTATGGTAGCTCCAACTCGTAAGCTACATTACCAACCCTTTTTGATATTCTGTAAGGGCCAATATACCGGGGACTAAGCTTCCCCTTCTTACCAAATCTCATAACACCCTTCAGGGTGAAACTTTAAGATATACCCAATCGTCTACTTCAAACTCTAACTCCCTTCTCCTAACATCAATATAGTATTTCTGACGACTTTGTGCTGTTTTCAACCTCTCTTGAATCACTTTCACCTTCTCCATAGGTTGATGAACTAAATCAGATCCTATCAACCCAACTTCACCAACTTCAAACCATCCAATAGGAGTTCTGCATATTCTCCTATAAAGAGCTTCATAGGAGCCATTTGGTTGCTAGAGTGATAACTATTATTGTAAGCGAACTCGACGAGAGGCAGGTGATCATCCCGATTACCCTTGAAATCAATCACTCAAGCTCTCAGCATATCTTCTAATGTCTAAATGGTGCGCTTTGCTTGACCATCAGTCTGAGGATGAAAGCAGTACTCAAGTTCACATTTAAACCCAAGCCTTTTTTGGAATGACTTCCAAAACCGTGTAGTAAATTATGCACCTATATCTGATATAATCGAAACAGGGACTCCATGAAGTCTTACTACCTCTTGAATATATAACCTGATATAATCCTCCGACGAATGGGTAGTATTTACCAGCAAAAAGTGGGCTGATTTTGTCATTCTATCAATAATACCCTAATAGAATCATGTTGCCTGCGAGACCTTGGCAAACCTGTGATGAAGTCCATGTATATCATCTCCCACTTCTATTCCGGAAGTTCTATATTCTGAGCCAAACCACCGGTCCTTTGATGCTCTACTTTAACTTGTTGGAAATTCAGACACTTAGAAACAAATTGTGCAATGCCCTTCTTTATACTACTCCACCAATAAACCTCTCTCAAATCACAATACATCTTTGTGGAACCCGGATGAATGGAATATCTGGAGCTATGAGCTTCTTCCATGATCCTCTCTTGGAGTTTATCCACTCTTGGTACACACAATCTACCTTGATACCTCAATATACCATCACCCGCTTGTTCAAAAGCCATAACTTTCTGCTTATGAACATTTGCCTTCAATTCAAGTAAAAATAGGGTCTTGGTCTTGCTTCTATTTTACTTCTAACACTAATGGTGATTCAGCCTCATTCATAACCACTACTCCTCCTTCTGTGGAATCCATTAGTTGGACTCCCAGGCGTGCAAGTCTATGCACATCTTTCGCTAACTCTCTCTTTTCTTACTCAACATGGGCGGTACTACCCATATACAACCTACTTAAAGCATCAACAACAACATTAGCCTTACCTGGGTGATAAAGAATACTCATGTCATAATCCTTGAGTAATTCTAACCACCTCCTTTATATGAGATTAAGCTCTCTTTGAGTAAAGATATACTAAAGACTCTGTTGATCAGTGAATACATCAACATGAACACCATACAAATTCTTTCGCCATGTCTTCAAAGAAAATACTACAGCATCTAACTCTAAGTCATGGGTTGGGTAACTCTTCTCATGAACTTTCAACTGTCTGGAGGCATAAGCTATAACTTTGCCATTTTGCATCAACACACAACCCAAACCAACTCTAGACGCATCACAATACACAACAAAATCTTAAGTACCTTCTGGTAAAGTCAAAACTGGGGCAGTAGTCAACCTCTTTTTCAATTCCTGAAAGCTTTTCTCACAAGCTTCAGACCATTGAAACTTCACTATTTTTTTAGTTAAATTGGTCAAAGGGGATGAAATGGATGAGAACCCATCTACAAACCTTTTATAATAGCCAGCCAAACCCAAAAAACTCCTAATATCAATTAGAGATGTGGGTCTATCACCGGAAACTATGTGGCCCAAGAACGCAACAGACTCAAGCCAAAAATCACATTTAGAGAACTTAGCATATAACTCCTTATCTTTCAAAGTCTGAAGAACTATTCTGAGATGGCTAGCACGATCTTCCTCATTCCTCGAGTAGATTAGAATATCATCAATGAAAATGATAACAAACATATCTAGATAAGGTTTGAATACTCTATTCATAAGGTCCATGAATGCTTCAGGTGCATTAGTTAAGCCGAACGACATGACCAGAAACTCATAATGACCATAACGGGTCCTGAATGTTGTCTTGGGAATATCACACTCCCTTAATTTTAATTGATGGTAGCCAGATCTGAGGTCAATCTTAGAAAAACAAGAAGCACCCTGAAGCTGATCGAACAGATCATCAATTCTCGGAAGAAGATATTTGTTCTTGATGGTAACCGTGTTCAACTGACGGTAATCTATACACATCCTAAGGGAACCATCTTTCTTTCTCACAAATAAGACCGGAGAGCCCTAAGGTGAGACACTTGGTCGATTAAAGCCTTATCAAGGAGATCTTTCAACTGTTCTTTAAGCTCTTTCAATTCTGCTGGTTCCATTCTATATGGAGGAATAGAGATAGGACAAGTATTTGGAAGAACACATATACCGAAGTCTATCTCTCTCTCAGGAAGGACTCCGGGTAGATCATCTGGAAATACTTCTAGAAACTCTTTTACTATAGGAACTGACTGAATGGGAGGTATCTCAACACTAGAGTCATTAACTCGGACTACGTGATAGACACAACCCTTAGAAACTAACTTTCTTGCCTTAAGGTACGAAATGAAACGACCTTTAGGCACTACTGAACTACTTTTCCACTCTAAGACTAGTTCATTTGGAACTTAACTACTCGAGTTCTACAATCAATGGAGGCATAACAGGAATGAAGCGAGTCCATACCTACAATGATGTCGAAGTCTACCATGTCTAACTCAATTAAATCAGCCATGGTGTCCTTGTGATTGATGGAAATGGCACAATCACGATATACTCGCTCAGCTATAATAGACTCCCCAACAGGTGTAGAAACACAAAATGGTTCACAGAGTTTCTCAGGAAGAACATCAAAACTGTTTGCAACATAAGGGGTTACAAAATATAAACTTGCTCCTGGGTCTAACAAAGCATATACATCAAGAGTAAAAACTTTGATCATACCCGTGACAATATCTGGAGAGTTCTCTTGCTCGTGACGATTAGTGATCGCATAAAGACGGTTTGTTCCTCCGCTGGTACCAGAAGTAGCTCCTCTAGGTGAAGCCCTGCCTGGTGGAGCAACTGATGAGGATTGGGCTCTATTACCCTGATTCCCACTACCTTGTCGGTTCTTAAGGGACTCTTTCATGAAGTGACCCTCTTGTCCACACTTGAAGCAACCTATGGAGCCATCGCCACACTTACCTGGGTGGGTTCTACTACACTTAGCACATGCACGAGACCAGCTACCTCCTTGTTCCACAATTCCCTGAGATTGTGCAGACCTAGCTCTGAAGTGCTGGGAATTCTGGTATTATACTCACCTTTGTTTCTGGGTGCAGGTGCACTAACATATGATGGAGCAGGACCCTTTTGCTTTTGTTGAAAGGACGAACGGTTCACATTACTTTTCTGCTACCCGACTCATTCCATGTCTTAGCCTTCTTGTTTCTAAACACCTCCCTATCTCTCAGTTTCTCTTCCTCAACCTGCTGCACATATACCATTAACCTCGATATATCCATGTCCCCAATTAGCATCGCTGCCCTGCCCTCTTTGCTTGATAGACGGGACAACCCATCAACAAACAAACTCATTCTACTCTTCATATCCGTAACCATCTCCGGAGCATAACGGGATAGTTGGGTGAACTTCAACCCATACTCATGAACAGTTAGTGACTCTTGCTTTAGGGTAATAAATTCTCGTACCTTAGCCTCTTTCAATTCTCGGGGGAAGAAACACCCCAAGAAGGCCTCCTCAAAACAAGCCCAACTCGCAGGTGGTGCATCTTCAGCTCGGTTCTTCTTCCATTGATCGAACCAAATCCTAGCGATACCCTTCATTTGGTATTCAACTAGTTCCACCCTCTCAGTATCAGCAACGTGCATGACATCAAATACCTTTTGCAGCTCCTCAATAAAGTTACACTTAGTGACACTTTCTTAAGGGTAAGGAAATCTCGTACCTTAGCCTCTTTTAGTTCTCGAGGAAAGAAACGCCCCAAGAAGGCCTCCTCAAAACAAGCCCAACTCGCAGGTGGTGCATCTTCAGCTCGGTTCTTCTTCCATTGATCGAACCAAATCCTAGCGATACCCTTCATTTGGTATTCAACTAGTTCCACCCTCTCAGTATCAGCAACGTGCATGACATCAAATATCTTTTGCAGCTCCTCAATAAAGTTCTCTGGATCCTCAATAGTGCTTGGACCAGTGAAACTTGGAGGGTTCATCCTCAAGAATTCGTGGATCCTTGAAGCGTCAGCCTCTTCTTGTCGAGCCCCTCTTTGTTGCCCAACCTGGTTAGTCACAACTTGACTTAGCATCCTTATCGCTTCCCTAAACTCAGCATTAGTAACTTCTCCTTGGGGTTGCACTTCAGGTGCATTGGGTACCCTTGCTCCTCAACATTACGCCTAGCAGGACGATCTCTGACAGCTCTTCATGGAGGCATGATTCTTTGAAAACACGTGCAAGCACAAATTAGAAGAAACTTTTTAGAGATCAAACTCTAACGCACGAAATAAGTATGAAAGAAGTGAGATATTTTCCTAAGTGTTGCAGCCTTCTAATTATAGATGTGGCACGCTTCACACCGATAACTAGGACTCTACAGACACGACGTCATAGATTTCCTAGGACTTTTGAACTTTGTGCTCTGATACCAAGTTTGTCATGCCCCGAGCCTACACCCTAGACGTGGCTAGCACTCAAGAACCATTGCTGGCCCCAAGCGAACCCTTGG
>NW_006238954.1:2641099-2691379 GCF_000226075.1 Solanum tuberosum
AACTATCTGTCTATGAAGCCTCTAAAACAAAGTGGGATGTCGGGACAAGACCAATGATCATCCTAACAACTGAAAACTAGAGAACAATGTAAAAAGGAGCCCTCCGAAAAGCAAGAAGGCTCACCAACTGACTCTGAGTGATCAACCTGATCAACAAGGTGCTGGATGCTGATTCTGGTTACCTGTGTCTGCATCATAAGAAGATGCAGGCCAACTGGCATCAATACATTAAATGTACGAGTATGCGAGTTGGAAAGCTAAACATAACATAGGCTTGAAAATAATCAAAAAGGAACACTTACCTTGTCTTTACTCAACTCATTAACAACTTAACTCAATGTAAAGCAATAAAACACATGAAATATATAGAAATCTTTTAAAACAGTAGAAAGCAACTTAGTTCATTAAAGAAATACAATAACAAACTTAACTTTCCTCATGTAATAAAGTAATATAGTTTTTGTGGGAGTTTCTCTAACCGACACCACCAGTATGAACCTAAGTAGTGATACAACGTCTTGCCTACACTGCCAGAACTGTCCTATACTTGGTGTCATATAGAACGCCTTAACTAAGTGGATCCACTAGTCTATGCTAAAAGCAACTTAAGGAGTCATCTAAAAAGTATGATCCTTTTACTACCCATGATGGCTATATGGTTTATGGAGACTTGAAGTTAATATGAACTCCCATCCCCATATTGGTGCTCAATACTACTCCCAAAATATACTTAGCTCATATGTTTTTAAAACAAAACTTCTTTCTTTGGTTTGAGATAATTACTCAAAACTTTTAGCTTAAAAGCTCTCTTGGAAATCAGTGTTTCCCTTTCTTGTTCAAATGTGAAAACATTTTAAACTCTTGGAAATACTTAGTTCCATTTTAGATTTTTGAGAAATTAACTCAACTCTTTACTCCTTGCTTAACTCAAAACTTAAGTCTTAAAATAAAGTTAAACGTTTCTAAAAGACTTTTGAAAACTTTATGAACTTCTCTTGATTTGCTTCTAAACTTCTAGACTTGACTCTCAACTTTCCTTGAATTGAGTTATGGATTCAAGGTTCATGATATCATGTTTATGGATGATTTCATGATGTTTAGATGTACCTAAGAATGTTGGAATCAACTAGAAAACATAGGTACATTGTTAAGGAACTAGTACCGAAAGAAAGGGGGAAAAGAAGAAGACCTGGCGTCTTTGGTGCTCTGAGCGGTGGGGAGCTCCTGACCCAAAACTTCAGAACTGAAGTTGGGGTGCTCTGGTAGGTGCGGCACCCCAGGGGTGAAACTTCAGAGAACTCTTTGGGGCGCGCCGGCTGGCGCGGTGCCCCACCCCTTTCCCCAGGTTTTTGATGATTTTTCTTGCTCGTCTTTCAATTCTATACCCTCTAAACTCCAATGGTTCTTTCCCCAAACACTTAGAATTGATTAAACCCCCAATATATGAAATATTCAACTTGAATTCACACCTAAATACATGAATCAATCTCAAGAACTTCAGCAACAAGAACCCACAAGATTGCTAACGAATTTCATCAAGAACTCATAGGATTTAATTTCAAATCAATATAACTTTGCTGAATTGAATCATGATTGGCGCGTGGGTGAACTAACCCAATGCTATGTGATCTCACATACCTCGTAGGGATCACCCCTTGACAAAATCCACAAGCTAAATCCTTACGAACGATGATCTTGGCTCTTTTCTCCTTTCTTCTCCTCTTGCATTCTTTCTCCAAAAACCCTAACTCTATTTTTCAAAAGTGTAAACTGAATCCTATCAGTTTAGACCTTAAAAATATTACCAAAAATGAATTAATTAAGTTGGGTATGGAAAGACCAAACTACCCTCCCAAAATTCGGATTGGACTTTACTTATTTGAACAACCCAACTTCCAATAGACATATCTCACTCATACAAACTCGAAATCGTGCAAACTCGGTGGCGTTGGAAAGATTATTCCAAGATCTTTCCTACAGTATCTGGAAACACACCTAACTCATCCTGAGCTAGGATTTATGGTCATTTGAAGTTGACCAAAAACTCAACTTAACATACTTCACAAATTTTCCAGATTTCAATATTCTTTCTAAAAACGACTATTTCCAAATTTTTTACTCTTGCTTCTTTCGAATAGCGAGATGTTATAGTATGTGCACACATCAAATTTTTAGATGAAAATTATTTAGTTCCTGACCGTGAACTAATTGTGATGGGAGAACATTGTTGGCTTGATGCGTATATGTTAAATAAATTCATCACATACCAAATTTTATTTTAGAGGTTTTTTCTCATAATTTACTATCTAGCTATAATTGGAGGCATACAATTTCTGCTAAACTAACCAACACTATCGACATAATTTTATAATTTAGAATTGTGCTCTTAATTTAACAATTAAAGCAAACAACCTTACAAACACCAATTTGTAAGTTGATGACAAATGCACATGTAACAATACCATAGATGCATCAATTAAATAATAATAGTAAGCAGTTCACATGGCATGTGAACGGGCTCATATTTACCTTTTTGTATGTTTCAAATTATTTCAGGCGATACAATCCCAACCTTAGCTGGTAGATTTATCATTTTATCATAAGAACAAGCAACATAAGAGAATTCTTGAAGAATCCTTTATTTCTTCAACATATAGCCACGTGAATTCTCAATTTCTCTTGTATAAGTACATTTGTACCGGAATAACCAACCGATTATGTCAACTGATTTTTATTCTAGTAAACTTCTAGTTTGCTTTTGCATGTGATTCCACCATCATGTCATATTTGTATACAACAAACAAGAGAAAAAATGGGTAATTTTATACGTAAATATTTATAACCACTTCGATTGTAGTAATCTGAAGATATTAAATCATCTCATAATTTATAGTCTCAATATAAAAATTTTCTTCTTTTCAATTCCTCGGAAACTTAAAAAGTTTCTTTTGAGACTTACTAAAACCCCAATATTATGAACAATTTCATTCCTCCAGATAGTAATAAATTAGCCCTTCTGAAACTTTTTATTAATTATGTGTACTACCGCAAATATCACAACATCATTCTTATGGTGACCATCTCCTTCAAGGAGAAAATTATTATTATTGTCATGGTTAAAATTATTACTGTCATGATTAAAATTATTACATGCAAGACTTACTTGACAATCAATGACAAATTTGTGTTGCCACACAACAATATTTAATTTGATCATGACCACAACCTTTATAGAAAAAAATTATTTCTTTGTTTTGTCTTTCAATAGTTCATAATAAAACATACCACAATATTTGTATAGTACTCAGAGTATATGACCAAATGACCATTTATGTCAAAATATTTTTTTTCAATCTCTCAAACCTACCGTAGAGGTGAGATGTGACATTTATCTAACCATACATGAACATGTCCTTGTCTATACGAACACAAGTCACATTTTCTTCAAGAAATGGACCATAACCATTTGCACATGCTCCATAAGTTTTTTATAAGAAAGTCATTATCATGTTTTGACATTATCAAATTTATGAGATCCACCTCTACATCACTTTAAAAGGTCAAATGTACTAAATGTACTATTACTTTGTATTCCTTTATTTTGATGGAGGATTTACAAAACTTTTCAAATTGGATTGCGCTAACAACAACGTACCCAATAACCTTTCATACAACTTTGATGACCAAATATTACCTTCACATTTGAAGAACAATCTTAAGAACTCATAATGTTCTTCCTTTTAATTACCACAATAATGACCATTAATAATTTACCACATTAATATTCATACATTCAACTATTTGTCTTTTTTCAGACGTATTATGCTCTGCTACCACATTCTCATAAGAGAATAGAGCAAATCAATTGGATAAATTTCATGACTTTACGTCAAAAATATATTATTTTTCCTTTATCATCATTATATCATCATTATAGCGCATTAGGACTTAAGTCCAACATCTTATCCATATAAAGAAGTCTTAGCCCATAAATCAATGTGACTTGAACCCAACATATTATTATCATGACGTACTGAGACTTTAACTCAATGTCTTACCCACTTGGTGCGATGAAATTTGAATTCACCTTCTTACCCCTAGTCAATGTCTTAACAAACCAAATGTGCTACCAATAAAATAAATATCGAAAACCATAATTATAATCTGAATTTGAATTAAAACATAAGAAAAATGAACAAAATTAATTAATTACAACTGTTATACCCCATTTTAACTCGAGGTTCAAACGGTGTACAACATATTGGTGAATCTTAAAGTTATTTTAAAGAGTTGCCACCTAATTATGTAAAAGGTGAATTAGGACACTTATTTTGCTAAAGTTAATCCTAAGTTAACTCTAGATTAAAGTCTACTTAACCTTATACAATTCTAGGTAAGGGTTCTAATAAGGCATTCTTTAAAATCTATTAAAAACAGTTAACCGGCCAAACTTAGGTTAATTAATTTTAAAGCTAAAGTGAGTCTAAAAGAATTTAAAAGGTCATAAGTTGGAAAATATTTTAACATTTGAAAACTCTTTTGATATTTAAGTTAAAATGGTGAAGATTTAAAAAGGATAATTTGTCTAAACCATTTTATTGTTGATCTGTAATCCATGCGTGAAAAAAGAAAGGTAATAAAATAAAGACCCCTACTTATGTATTGATAAAATGCTTTCTTTTGAAAATGATTTAGAAAAAAAATGAGTTCAAAATATGGATCTTCTTTAAAGGTGAAAAGCAATTGTATGCTAAGTAATTTGTTAATAAGATTGCAGATAACTAAGTGATTAAATCTAAGTGCAATAATTTTCCTATGTCGATTATCCCGAAAAAAACAAACTAAAACACATCCAAATCACAGTAAGTTAAAACAAAAAACAATGTTAAACAGTAATAATAAAATAAGCAGCCACACAAGCGACCCTAAATGAGTTTTGCTTGCTTTTGTTGCTATTCAGATAGTCTAAGATGTCGACCCACATATGGGTATGCCGGTGTCGAGTCCATAAGACTCTAATTTTGCTAGAGTCTTGAATCAAAGACTCCATTTTGCTCCCAAAATTCATGCAAGTAGAAAGAGGGTGAAAAGATCAGTAAGACCATTCAACTTTAAACAAAATTAAATAAGTCAAAGATAGAGCCAAGTAAAACGCGAAAGCATCCTAATGCCTAATCAAGATACTCGCCTTGCAATTGATAATTTTAAAATCAAACTCAAAATTTACAACCACCAACACATTTTAGGCGAAAAATTAATTTCCGACTTTAACAAGTTTAAACTTCAAAAGAACTTATCTTTCAAGCCATAAGTTTTGACATTAATTTCTAATGTAGCCAATACTAAACATTTAGAAGTAGAAAAGAAAAATTTATACACTAAACAGAGAGTGGGAAAGAACCTTAGGCTCAAGTTTATATGTATAGATTTTTTAAGTATAAAAAAAATAAAGCTTAAGAATGGCAAAACACATGATTTGTGCCATATTCCTTCAAATTTTAATATATGTTAAATGCTAACTTATAATTTAAAACTAAAAAAAAAAACACAAAGAAACCTTAACATATAATTTTATTAACAAGAAAGCAAAGAATTTAAAACTAGTACTTACGTTAAGAATAAAGTTTTATAAGAATGCCCACAACTAAAATGTCTTCTTTCTTTTACATTTTTTGTATAAAGGTGCATTTAGCATGCATACCATTCTGCCTACTTTTTAACTAAAACAAAAACAACATTGTAACAAAACATTGTTAACAAACCATTTTAAAATAAAAGGGTGATGCACATAAAAAATAATAATTTATATACGGCAAACAAAACGGCTTTAAGTAATATAATCATGTTGTCTAACACGCCATGGAAACACAGCTTCAAAGTTATGTTGATCTCAAAAATAATCCAACTACAATAATTATTATAACTATACTAGGTAGAAAATTTGTATGTAAGACATGATTTTCTTAAAATAAACTCGATAGTTCATAGCAGAGATGATAAAGTTGAAAAAATAAAAGAGGTGAATGTTACCTGTTGCGGGGCAGTGAATGGGATGCTTTGGTCGAAGGTCTATGTTCGAAGAACTACAAACTGGAGCAAGCTTGAAAATAGAGTTTCAGCTGAGATCGAAAGAGAATGTAAAGACGATCTTTTAGAGCAAAGAACTAGTGATTCAAAGTGTTATGGAGGCAGAAAGCTTTTTTAAAAAAATGAATGTCAAGGCTGCTATGGAAGCCGAAAAATCTCCTCCAATATGAGTGCAAAGGTTGTTATTTATAGTGACGAACTAGGGTTCTTCTTATTTCAATTTGGGAGGGATTCAAGAATCAAAAGAGTCGTTTTGGATTCAAACCTGTACATGTGATTCTTCATCAGAGATGTCAAAAGTATTTTGGCTTTTTTTAACTGAATTAAAGAAGAGAGATAGTAATCAGGAAGGAGAAATAGTTGTTGATTTCCTTCAGAAGTAAGAGACAAAGATTGCACCAAAATAGGTGAACAATCTATGTCCATAGCTGAGAATCGAGCAACCTTCTATCTAGAAGAGGAAAAAGGTGCGACGACCTATTTTGGGGAGAATATTGTTGCGTGGATAGGTTAGAATGATTTGCTGTAAGTTTGGGTCGAATGTTACAGCGAATTTGGGTTGATTTTTTGGGTTTGGACCGAAATTTTGGACTATTTAATATAAATAAAATGGTTGAAACGCTTGGTTTGATTTGGGAGGTTTTGGACCAAAAGTTTTTGGTCTTCCTTTCTTCTTTTAAATTATTTTAGGCTTTTGACTTAATATAACTAACACAATATATGTTTTAAGATGACAATTAATAATTTATAAAATAAAAATATCAATATTATGATTTAACGTTAATAAAAAATATAGATACAAAATTTCAATTTATAATTAACAAAGCTTAAAATAAAATGACGATAATCGATTACTTCAGAAAAAGAAGTGTAAAAAGCTTGTAATAGTAATTTCGATAATAAAACATATAATTTTAGTAGTAAATAGTCGTAGTAGTGAAAATAGTTGTGAAAAATGATAATTTGATACGTTATTAAATTAGAAGCTCAAAAATAATCGATCAGAAGAAAGGAGGGTCAAAATTTGGTGTCAACAGCTTGTCCCTTTTAGACTAGAGACGATGTAAGAGGTTTTGGGAAAAGAAATTGACGTAGTAGCCAATTTTGTCTCGACCAACAAATACGATTTGGAAGAGTTTGAAAAGGTATGAACATTGGATAGATTATGAGGTAGAGGATTAAACAAGGTAGTCACGAGTTTAGAAAAGTTGCCCCAGTATTGAATTATGAAGTTACTGGGTATTGTGATCGAGAAGAGGATTTGAGAGTGGAATTGAGTAGAGTTCGAGGTAGACCTTTGACCTTTGTTGGAAAGCTAAACTTTCTCAACAAACTTCCCCATTTCACTACTAAGAGGAAGTTCCTTGTTATGATATGCAACATATTCTCTTGTTGTGCGATGTTTCCTGCAAAATATTCTGCCAAATCTAGAAAGCATTTGTTAATAGCATAAATGCCGTGAAGGCAATGAGATGAATATAACTGTATGAGCATGAAACTTTTTAAGATCAAGGTAGTGCTACTTTAAAGGTAGTGCAAAAAATAACTCTAAATAAATTGGTGCAAACTTTAGTGAAGAATCATTTGAGATAAATATAAGGATAATAAAGTTAGTGCAAAATTAGTGCTAAATTGAATCTGTAAAATTAAAGTTAGTGCGAGATTAGTGCAAAAAAAATCGACTTGATAGAATTATTATTAGTGCAAGGTTAGTGCTAGAATCAAAGTTAGTGCCAGTGCAAAATTAGTGCTAGTGCCAAATTAGTGCTAAAGAGTTTAGTGCTAGTTAGTGCCAGAAGATGGTTAGTGCCGGTGCCAGTCAGTGCTAAATCACAATTAGTGTCGGTGCAAAAATTAGTGCTAGCTCATAGTTAGTGCTGGTGCAAAACTAGTGCTAGTGCAAAATTAGTGCTGGTGCAAAATTAATGCGAGATTAGTGCAAAAATCAGCTATTAAAAATAGTGTAGTTGAGTAGTATATGTGAAAGTAAATAAATTCCAAACCGTCTCGCGAATATCGCGACTTTATAGCTTTGCCTTCTTGAATTATCTTTGCTTTTTTGTTCGCCTGCTTGTTTGAACGTTGTGACCTTATCCAAGTTCTAATTATTGTTGAATGGATAATAATCAAACAACTTCATTATTGTACATGCTTGAACTTCTCTGCATTAAAAGAAAATTTGTAAGTTGGGGGAGGGGAGGCTAATTCACGTTGACTTGAGATTTCCAACTCTGTTGCTTTCTTGTCAATCTTCTTGTTTGGACTCTCTGACCCCATCCGAGAAACAAGACTTGGTAGATGAATAAAAATAAAAAATAAAAATTATTTGGCAGAATACATACATATATATATAAGAAAAAAATTTAAAAAATGGTACGTATATATGAATATAAATCATTTTAAAATCTCTTGTCGGATTCTAGATTACGACAATGCGCCCCCTTTGTCTAGATATTTCAATTAGACTATGTGCTCCTGTTATTCAACATGTTTCGAAAAATCCTTGCCCCAGCTTCTTGCTTTAATCAAACTCTTGCATTCATTTGTTGTGAAATTTTGAGCCATTCTCAAAATTTGCCCCATTTTCTACCTTATAGATAAATAGAAATTTCTAAAACATATGACCGAGCCACAAGGCGCCTACGTATCCCATAAAGAATAGGAATCATGTCATATGTAGTTCAAGATACAACACAAAGAAAAATTAAATATATATTTTTAAAGTGACCGAAGCCGATGAGGCTGCCTACGTATCTTGCCAAGAAAATCCGATCAAAACGTAGTTCATATTATACCAAAAAGGGAATTCAAAATTTGCTAATATGACCGAAGCTGATAGAAGCCACCTACGTATCCCACCGAGGGCATCTGTCATAATGTAGTTCAAATTACAACAAACAGGTGCCAAATGTGAATAAACTAAATCAAACTTTTAGAAACAAACATCTTCCGATTGGATCTAGATGGATGAGCTATACGTCACCATCTCCGTCTGGCAACATCAATGTTTTTTCAAGACAAAAAAAAAAACCTTGCTAAATAGGTGCAAAATTCCTTAGCTTCTTCTTGCTGCTAAACTACAAACCGTTTTGAGTATCCTCGCTTCACTATGTTTGAACACTTATGCAACATATGACCATGAAAACATATCCACATACTTTCTTAATAATTCAATCAATGCTTCTTTCTCAAATGGCTCTAGACGAGCATTGATTCTGACTTTCCTCACTAGCTTTGAGTTGCCTAAGTTCAAAATTTCAACTTCGTCCAAAAGTTGTTCAAATTCCTTAGCTAGCTTATCGAGTTGCACGTCATTTTTGTATCCTTTGAATTTGTGTTAGTCATTCATATTCTGCTCTTTCGCTCATCACATGTCATAATCATAGGACCGACAAATTTATAATTTTTAAGCTGAAAGAGTAAAAATAGAAGTAATAAGATAAAAATATATAGATTTCGCATTTGAGCTTTCAAAAGGAGAGGCAAAAACAACAAAAAGTTCTTCTACATGATTAAAGCCTCAATTTTAAAATCATGTCATTTCAAAATACTGCTAAAATTTAATCTACTAAAACTCCCGGCGAACCAAGGATGGCGCAGAGGTCCAATTCTTCAAGTAATCTCCTAGTTCGGCATTCCAGATGGTCGGTGTCTCAGTGAAATCTTCAGTAATGAATACATTTTTTATTCCTTCAACTGGATCATCTTCAAGAATGTCCTCCAACATTTGGACTACAGGCAGATTTGGGTGCAGAATAGGATTAGGCACAAAAATGTCACCCCTCTTCTTGAACTCATGCATGACGATTTTTTTCAGAATGGTCTTTCCTGCTGACATAATGGTTCCCTTAAGACTCAACTCATTATCTGTGGTAACCATGTTTACGCCCACATTTCCATGATTAGGCAAATGATTGTTGTTCACATTTGGAGAAGCTCCTTTAAGCTGAATCACATTCTCTTTGATCAAAAACTCAATCTTATCTTTGAGAGACAAACAACTTTATGTATCATGTCCTACAGCCCTTGAATGATATGCGCAATGCTTAGACTCATCAAACCACTTAGGATGAGGCTTGATATATTTCCACGAAATTGTTTGGATCACTCCTGCTGCTTTCAGCCCTTCAAAGAGTTGGGCATAGGGCTCAGCTAGAGGTGTGTAAGTTTTCCTTTTGTCAAAATTTTGACGAGGCCTTGGTGGAATTGCTGAATTATTTGGAGATTGGTAACGGGAAGGTTGTTGGTAAAGTGGTGAGTTTTGATATGTGGGTGGTTATTGGTAGTACGTTGGTTGGGTGTTATAAACAAGATAAGAAACATGTGAAAATATTTGGTTGTGTGGGCTTTGAAGTGACTGGCTATGGTATGCGTGCATCTGGCTTGGCCTTCACTCCTGAATATTCATTATAGTTGCAACTTCCTCTTTTTTCTTCCTGACTCCTCCTATTATTCCAGATTGGATTGCCTTATTTGTTTCCTGTAAGGCTGCAAAGTTTGTGACTCTCCCAAACTTGATTCCTTCTTCCAAAGCTTCCCCAGTTTTGACGAGGTCAATGAATTTGACACATGTCATGAGCAACATCCTTTCATAATACATATTATCTTGAGCTTTGATAAATATGTCCTTCATTTCATTTTCATCCACCGGTGGTCGTACTCTAGCCGCTTCATCTCCAAAGGATAGCATACTCACGAAAGGTTTCAGTGGTCTTCTTCTTCAACTTTTCAAGGTAAGACCGATCAGGGATGATCTCAATGTTGAACCTGAACCTTTCGATGAAATCCTCTGCCATATTGCTCCAATTATGCCAAATCTTAGGATCTTGCTCGATTTACCAAGTTAGTGCATCTCCAGTTAGACTTCTGATGAACAACTTCATTCTTACGGCCTCATTTCTTCCCACCCCGACTAGCTTATTGCAATAAGATCTTAAATGATTGTGGGGATTTCCAGTGCCATCAAACATCTCAAATTTTGGCGGTTTGTATCCATCAGGTAAGTCAATGTCAGGATGTACACATAGGTGTTCATACTCGAGTTTCTCTCCTCTTTTGGAAATTCGCATATTCCTAACATTTTTCCCTCAACTCACCCATTTCTTTATCACGTTCCTCTTCTTTTGTTTTCCATTCTTTCTCCAACAACTCATATGGATCAACAATTGGTGTCAGGGTAGCGGATGGCCGAGCTTGTGTAACATATATCGGTGGAACACATTGCATGCTAGGATCAATATGTACCGCTGATATATGTTGAGGTGTTAAGCAATTTTAAATTGGTGGAGTATTGTGAGGAACGGTAGTTGGTGTGGCATGTGATAAGTTTGTAGGAATTTGGTTTTGAGGACTTTGATATGTGGGAAACTGGGTGGTATACTGTGGATAGAAAGGAATTTGATTTGGAAGGATTTGCTAGCCGGGAATTGGGGTGAGAGATTGCGGGTTGATAGGGACTTGAACGGGTGGCGGGCTAACATGTTGAGTATTGGAAGGAATTTGGCTAGATGGGTTTTGGAAGATGAGAGATTGATTGGCATATTAGGGGTTACCATGAGCTTGATTTGTAGGAGGTGGGTTTATAGGATGCGAGTTCATGACGGGTGAGCTTATGAACTGAGTATTTTGTAGAGGAAAATGGTTAGGAACAGGATATTCTAGAGATGGAAAATAAGAAGGCATTGGACAGTGGTCCTTGGTTCCTGAGGAGGGGTGTTGGAGATCGATAACTTGCCAAGGTTCCTAACACGCTCAACTTCTCCTTGAAAATCACCGATTTGTTGCTCTAAACGAGCAATATGTTCATCATTACTAGTGTCGTCCTTAGTTCCCAAAGTTTCAGAATTATCTTCAGTAGGGGTGACACTTTCAATGCCCAAAAGGTCTCATAGGTGGATCAATCACGTTAGTTCTTGGCCTTCGAACTGCCCATTGAGGTAAAGCATTTGCGTCGTCAGACATCTCGATTGTTAGTGTCAATAAGCCTTTTTAGGGAATAGGATTAGAAAATAAAAATAAAAAGAAAAATAAAAAAAAATGATGTTAGATGAGGTGACAAAACATCAAGTAATTTTAATATGTGCAAATAAATCACATATCAAGCAAGTAGTGCATAATGAACATATTAAACATGTAATAGTAACAAACAACGAATCCATAAAGCGTCTTAATATGAAAGGGACTCTTTTATGCCTGAGGTAGGCCTAACGAAAATTTGAAGGACAAAAATTGTGCCAATATACGTCATTCTATAGCTCTTAAATAATTAAACAAATATATACTCTAAAAAGTACATGTATAGTTTTTATAACTTTATTATTTTTTGTACAATAAAAATAAACCTAATAAACTACGTTTAAAATGTTGTTGTGCCCGAACTATTATTCCCTTTGTTGGTATCGCTACGATAATATTTCATCCACCAAAGTTTGGATCTTGACAACCATCTGCACTACAAAACAAATGGTTAGCTTGTACCCTCCTACTACGATTTAATTATTTAAGAGCAAATAGTCGGTATTTAGGCACAATTATCCTTCAAATATGCACATATATAATGATAAGGTGTCACTAGGGTCATGAACCCATTTGGACATTTGGTAAGGTAAACTAATGGTCTTAATACGCCATGGGTATTAAGTATCACGCCCCGAGCCTATACCCTAGACATGGCCGGCACTCGAGAACCATTGTTGGCCCCAAGCGAACCCTTGGCCTGACTTACTTACTCAGCGGAAGACTTAACTTAACAAAGATATATCTATGAAATAAACTAGAATGTTATAAAGGAACATTTAACTGGCCATTAAGGTAAACTCAAGTCTCAACATAAGATAATAACAATGAAAAGACTAAAGAACTAACTTCTAATTGTCTATGAAGCCTTTAAACAACTGAGATGGATGTCGGGTGATCTTAGGCGTATTTATATGCCTAAGTTGTCAATATTTACCCATGAATTGATTGAAGTAATGAATGATCTTGAGTCTATTATCTTGATTTCGTTATACTTGCGATATTATGCACTAAAATATGTGATTAGAGGTTTCAGGAACTCTCAAGGAGATTGAAGTCAAATTGAAAGAAATGATGCAAGATTATGCTGAAAAGAAGCTAAGGCTAAAGGCCCCAGGCCAGACGCACTGCTAGGCACGAGGTGCCAAGGGCCAACATTCTGAGAGGCCTCGCAGGCGCTTTGAGAGGCGTGACGCGCCAAAGCCCAACATTCTAGGGCCTTTCTCAGGCGCTCTGAGAGGCGCGACGCGCCAGGAGAGAAACCTCAGAGATAAAGTTTGGGCGCGATGCTAGGCGTGACAAGCCAGTGGGATCCCGACTTTTCCAGCTTAAAAATGTTAAAAAGGGATTCCTAATTGTAATAGACTTTGGCTCTAATTTTCCTACCATTATAAATAGACCTTTAGGGCTCCATAATTAGTGTTCGACTTTTATTGGGTGTGCAAGAGCAAGTATTCACGCTTGTAATAGGTTTTGATCTTCTAACACTTCTATTTTTTGAAAATCGCATGAACAATTGTATTTTGTGGTTTCCTAATAGCATGAGTGGTTAAACTCCCTTGTTCTGGGGTTGTAGCTACGAATGGATTGTTGATTATTAAAGGCTTGTTGAATTAATTCTTGGTTGTCATTATAAGTCACTTCTATATTTTTATTTTAGTATTTTATGCTTGTGCACCATAAGATAAATATATTGTCTAAACTTGAATTGGGAGAGGAGAGGTTAGATAAACTAGAGAATATAAAGAGCTTGATCGACCCATTAAGTTGAGATGATTTGTGTTCAGGAGTGACGCCCGGACGAACAATTCGCTTGGTTACGAAACATGATGAATTATAAATGCTCGCCAGTTACTCTATTTAACCCTGCTCAATGATGTAGTAAGATAGCTAACTGGAGGAGTGGGCGACTAGAGGTGTGAACCCGACTCATATAATTAACCCTGTAAACCAGTAACTTGACGACTAAAAATTAGTTCTAAGCCAATAATATGATATATGAGATTCATTGCATGCTACAGCCCTGGAATTGTCCTTTACTTTCTTGAAACATCATCTTAAAGTCGTTCATATTAAGTTACGTTTACTTAGTTCATAATTAGTAGTAGTTAACAATCAATCATCAATCTTGAAAAGGTTACTTTTACTTTTATTTGTAGAATTAAGTGTTAAATATAAATTGATCATAAGTCCCTTGGTAACGATAACTCATTTCTTAAAGAATCTATATTACTTGCGCGACCACGTACACTTGCGTGTATACTGGGGAGTAACAAGTTTTTGGCGCCGCTACCGAGGACTTAGAGAAATTGATTTATATTCAATCTTCTTAAGTCTACAATTAGATTATTTAGATATTAATTACTTCATCTTAGCTTGTTTATTGCAGGCACTTGATTTTCAGGTCTGGCTCGGAAAGGAGATCTTGTCGAACCTTACAACGAACCTGAAAGAGTTTTACGCCAGCGTAGAAAAATGGCGAATCAAGGACGACCTGGAGAGTTGGGGTTAGGTCCGTTGGGAAACGTTGATGATAATAATCAAGACAACGTGAATAACCCAGAAAATGTGAACAATCAAGGAAACCCGAATAACGGAGGGAACGTGAATAACCAAGACATATTACCCCCTATCATACCCGCAAGACCAGTCCATGATGTGGCAGTCCCACTCACAGCCGATTTGACATCTAGTATTAGGAAACCTCCACCGAGGGGTAGATTTGAACTAAAGCAGAGTATGGTACATATCCTCCATTCTAATGGGCAATTCACTGGTCTCCCCCATGAGGATCCTCAAATCCATCTTAGGAACTTCGTAGATATTACTGATACATACATCCCAATTGGAGTCTCATCGGACTATGTGAGGTTGACGTTGTTCTCATACTCATTATTGGGAGATGCAAGGCGTTGGTTAGATTCTGAACCACCAAACTCCATCACTACTTAGGATTGTCTAGCAAAGAAGTTCCTGAGTCGATTCTTCCCATCCAAGAAAACTGCTAAGCTGAGGGGTGAGATAATAAACTTTATTCAAAAGCAAGGGGAGGACATGTACCAAGCATGGGCGTGTTTCAAACAAATGTTGAATGCTTGCCCACACCACATGCAAACTAATGAGTTACTTGCTCACACTTTCTTTGAGGGTTTAGATTATAATGCTCGTGCACTTCTTAATAGTGCAGCAGGTGGACAAGCCTTATCTAGAACAAGTGAAGAGTTCTTTGACTTACTCGATAAACTTTCTGAAGGGAACCAAGGGTATGAGGGGGAAATGTCTAGAACCACAACCCAATAGGCTGTAGAGATTTTAGATGTAGACCAAGCTACTGCCATAAATGCCAAATTAGATGCAATGCAACATAACATGGCCCTACATTTTAAACAGATGGCTCTAAATAAGGCACCGGTAAACATTGTACAACAGACAACCAATTGGTGTGAGGTATGTAGTAGTGGAACTCATGAAACTGAGCAATGTGGGGAAAATCCAGATTCCGTAAATTATGTGGGAAATGCGCAAAGGGATGGAGTTCAACAAAAAAAACCCTAGTTGGAGGAACCATCCTAACTTCTCATGGGCTGGGAACCAAAACCAAAATCAGGCGCAAGGGGCTAACCAATACCGCGCTCAAGGGGCTGGGCAACAATACCAAAATCCTAACCAAGGCATTAATCCTAGTGCACCAAAAGGGGGGATGACCAATGAAGAGCTACTCCAAAAGTTCATGACTGAAATAGGGACCAAATTAAATGCTAGAATAGATAAGTAGGATGAAAACATCAAAAACATCCAGATGTCCCAAATGAGTTTAGAGAAACAAGTTGCGCAAGTGGCTAATTCTTGAACTTGCGTCCCCCAAGGTGGGGCTGCCCGGTGATATTGAGCCCAACCCAAAGCAATTGCATGTGGTAAATATTAGATGTGGGTTACAATTAAAGGAACTAGCTCTAAAAAAGAGAGATATTGAGGTAAGTAACAAAGAAAAGAAGGTGGAAGAGGTAGTAAAAAGCTCCAATGTTGAGGTACCTGTTCCTCAAAAGAAATTACCACCTCCATTTCCACAAAGGCTGAAAATCAAAATGAAGATGAATACTTCAGTATGTTTCTCTCTCTCCTTAAATAGGTTCACATTAATCTACCTTTGGTTGACATTTTGCAGGGTATCCCGAAGTATGCTAAATACGTGAAGAACGTTGTGGCTAACAAGAAGAGGCTCACGAAGTATGAAACTTTAACATTTATTGAGGAGTGCAGCTCTAGGATCCAAAATAGACTGCCCAAAAAGTTAAAAGATCTGGGTAGTTTTACTGTGCAGATTACAATCGGATAAAGTATTCATGCCTGGGGATTGTGTGATTTGGGGGCAAGTATAAATTTGATGCCCTTATCTTTGTATCTAAAACTTGGGTTGGGTAGTCCAAAAAGAACCACTGTTATTCTCCAACTCGCTGATAGATCCATTGCTAGGCCTGAGGGGGTAGTAGAAGATGTGTTAGTTCGAGTAGGTTCATTGATTTTTCCTGTAGACTTTGTGGTCTTAAATTTTGAACTTGATGTTGAAGTTCTATTCATTTTGGGACGACCTTTCTTGGCCACGGGTAGGGCATTGATTGATGTAGCAACTGGTCAACTAACTATGAGGGCTCATGACAAGGTTGAGGTATTCAATGTTTACCACACTTTGAAATTGCCCTCTATTTATGAAGAGTTGTTTGCTATTACTGTGGTTGATCAAATAGTAGAATCACAAGTAGTTGTGCCTGAAGATCCCTTGGAAAGAGTGTTAGTGGGTCATGAGATGGATGGGAACACTGAGGCCCAAGAGATAGAAACATGTCTGAATTTGACTTGTGGAGACTCATAAGCGGAGAGTCGAGTCATTAGATCCTGAGTTAGGACCTCCACCAAAGCCTTCAATTGAAGAAGCTCCCAAGCTGGAGTTAAAAACTCTTCCTGCTCACCTAAGGTATGAAATTTTGGGTACTAATGAAACTTTGCCTGTTATACTTTCTGCAGAGTTGTTTGAAATACAGGTTGATGCGACATTGAGGATCCTAAAGCGGAGAAAGAAGGCAATTGGATGGTAGATGGTTGATATTCATGGGATTAGTCTGGCGTTATGTATGCACAAAATCTACATGGAAGAGTATCACAAACCAAGTGCACAACATCAACGCCGACTAAATCCTTTGATGAAAGAAGTGGTGAGAAAGGAAGTAATAAAGTGGCTAGATGCTGGAATTGTTTACCCGATATCTGATAGTAAATGGGTAAGTCCAGTGCAATGTGTTCCTAAGAAGGGAGGTATGACTGTGGTAAGGAACGAAAAGAATGAGTTGATTCCTACTAGAACAGTTACCGGGTGGAGAATTTGTATGGATTACCGGAAACTAAATTATGCTACCCGGAAAGATCACTACCCCGTTTCCTTCTTTGATCAGATGCTTGACCAACTAGTAGGGCAAGAGTACTATTGCTTCTTAGATGGGTATTCCAGTTACAACCAGATCTTAATTGCCCCCGAGGATCAAGAAAATACCACGTTCACTTGTCCTTATAGTACCTAAGCTTTCAAACGCATGCCATTCGGACATTGCAATGCACCAGCGACTTTTCAAAGGTGTATGATGGCCATTTTTCATGATATGGTGGAATACTTTGTAGAGGTGTTCATGGATGATTTCTCCGTCTTTGGGAAGTCTTTTGAGGTATGTCTCCGGAATCTTGATAAAGTACTTGCTAGATGTGAGGACACTAACTTAGTTCTAAACTGGGAAAAGTGTCATTTTTTGGTTAGAGAGGGGATAGTGCTAGGACACAAGGTGTCTAAGTCTGGTTTAGAGGTTGATAAGGTCAAGGTAGAAGTAATTGAAAAATTACCCCCTCCTATTTCTGTAAAAGGGGTGCGTAGTTTTCTTAGTCATGCAGGATTTAACAGGCGATTCATCAAAGATTTTTCCAAGATTGCAAGACATATGCGTAGTCTCTTGGAGAAGGAGGTGAAGTTTGACTTTGATGAGATGTGCTTGAAAGCTTTTGAGATGTTGAAGAGGAACTTAATTGAAGTTCCCATCTTAATTGCTCCTAATTGGAAATTACCATTTGAACTCATGTGTGATGCAAGCGACATAGCAGTGGGTGCAGTGTTGGGACAAAGAAAGGGAAAAGTGTTCCACTCGATCTATTATGCAAGCAAGACCCTTGACTCTACACAACCTAATTACACAGTGACTGAGAAGGAGATGCTGGCTCTAGTGTTCGCCTTCGACACTGGGACAAAGGAAGAATAAAGTGTTCCACTCGATCTATTATGCTAGCAAGACCCTTGACTCTACACAAGCTAATTACACAGTGACCGAGAAAGAGATGCTAGCTCTAGTGTTCACCTTCGACAAGTTCAAATCGTATTTGGTAGGTACTAAAGTGATTGTTTTTACTAACCATGCAGCTATTAGGTACCTATTCAACAAGAAGGGTGCGAAACCAAGGCTGATTCGATGGATACTGCTTCTCCAAGAATTTGACGTTGAGATCAAAGATAGGAAAGGTACTGAAAATCAGATAGCGGATCACTTGTCTAGGTTGGAGGATTTTTCCCATGTGAATGAAGGTGATCAAATCCGGGAAGAGTTTTCGGATGAACAATTGATGGCATTAGATATCTCTCAAGCGCCATGGTATGCACACATTGTGAATTTGATAGTAAGTGGAGAATACCCTATGGGTGCAACCACCCAACAAAAGAAAAAGCTCAATCATGATGCTAAGTTCTATATCTGGGATGAATCATTTTTGTTCAAACAAGGTGTGGACCGGCTAGTGAGAAGATGTATTCCGGAGTATGAGGTTCAAAAAGTGCTTGAAAGTTGTCATGCTAGCCCATATGGAGGTCACCACGGAGGGGAGCGCACTGCTCATAAGGTACTACAATCTGGTTTCTTTTGGCCCTCATTATTTAAATATTTTATTGCTTTTGTGAAGGGTTGTGATAAATGCCAAAGGTTGGGTACTATTTCAAGAAGACATGAGATGCCACTAAGTAACATTTTTGAGGTGGAAATATTTGATGTGTGGGGTATTGACTTCCTGGGTCCCTTTCCGCCATCTAGTGAAAACCAATACATTCTTGTGGCTGTGGATTATGTGAGTAAATGGGTTGAGGCTGTCGCTCTTCCTTCGAATGATTCAAGGGTGGTGATAAAGTTCATCAAGAAGCACATCGTCACTCGCTTTGGCACTCCAAGGGAAATCATAAGTGATGGGGGTAAGCATTTCATTAACCATCTTGTTAAAAACCTTTTTGCTAAGTATGGTATTCGTCACAAGGTTCCTACAGCTTACCATCCTCAAACGAGTGGCCAAGTGGAGGCTTCAAATAGGGAGGTGAAGCAAATTTTGCAGCACAGAGGAAAGATTGGTCTGAAAAATTAGATGATGTGTTGTGGGCATATAGGACTGCGTATAAGACACCAATAGGGACTTCTCCCTAACACATAGTATTTGGTAAAACATGTCATCTTCCGGCAGAATTAGAACATCAAGCTTATTGGGCAATCAAGAGGTTGAATTTGGACCCCGAGCTAGCTGATAAAAAAAGAGTGAATCAGTTGCATGAACTTGAGGAATTTAGGCTCCACGCGTATGAGTATGCCAAGCTTTACAAGGAAAAATTGAAGAGGTGGCATGACAAGCACATAGTTGCTTGAAATTTCACTCCGGGAGAAGAGGTACTACTCTTTAACTCTAGATTGAGGTTATTCCCCAGAAAACTTAAATCTAAATGGACTGGTCCTTTCGAAGTGGTGAGAATGACACAACATGAGGCTGCTGAACTTAAAGATGAGACTGGCCCTACGTTCTTGGTAAACGGGCAAAGGGTGAAACACTACTTTGGTGTAAATTCGGATCGTGATCGGGAGGATCTTGAGCTAAATGATGAATGATCCAAGTTGCGTCGTGCCGCGACGTTAAATCAAGCGATACATGGGAGGCAACCCATGAACAATATGTAATACATAGGTAGTCATTTTTGAATTTTGATTTTTTGTTTTAAAGTAATTTCAATTCTTAGAATCTAGGAATTACTTTTAACTATTAGTTTTAGCTAGATAGGATTTTTCATTATTTGTAACTTAGCTTGTAAAAAAAAAACTGAAGCTAGGCGCATTGGCAGGCGTGCCATGCCTGGCATAAAGATTCAGCGAGGACTTTGGGGAGCTACGCTGGCGCGTCACCCCTCCATCGCGCCTCAACCTAAACAAATCATTGAAGCCAGGCGCACTGGCAGGCGCGCCGCGCCTGGCATAAAGATTCAGCAAAGTTGTTGGGCGTTACGCTGGCGCGTCACCCCTCTATCGCGCCTCAACCCAGATTTTTAAAATTTGGGTGTTTACCCGGATCCAACCCGACCCATTCCCCTTAAATACCTAAAACTCCCACTCTTCCATAATCCCCCATAAATAGCCATCTCTCTGCACTTCTCTATTCCTCCTAACTCTTTCTCCGTCTTCTCTTCACCCACTGCCCGAACGACCCCCTTCCTAATTTTTCTAAGTTTTTTTTCTTTTCTTTATTTTTCTCTTCTTAACAGGTTACAATGGCTCCAAAAGCAAAGAATGTGGTTGGTTCTAAGTGGAGTCATAAGGGTGAAGCATCCGGGTCCGGCAATTGGGAACCTGTCCGGAAATTTGGGAAAAAGGTGGTGGAGTGGTATGGTTGGGAATGGTTTGAGTGTCAGTGCGAACCTAAGTATATGGGTGACGAGTACGTCCATGAGGTAAGGTTGCAGTCTCAACTTCCTATTATTTATCGGACTGTGCTTGTGTTGGGGCTGAGATTTGTTTTTTATCATCCGGGAGATTGTAATTAACTTTAGTTCGTGAGTTTTATTCAAATTGGCTCACTGAAACTAAGTATAAAAATGTTCCTATTAGAGGTAAGGATGTGAAGTTCAATGCTACGATACTAAATGAATTTTTGGGGACCCCGAATTGTGATTTTGAAGACTTTAATACATTGAAGGATAAACCTCCTTATAGGGATATCCGACATACTTTATGTGGGGTAGAGTCCACGGCTAGGTGGGAGCGTAGCAAGGATACTGGGAGGCATAATACCCTCAATTTTGCTAATTTCAATCAAGTTGCTAGGGTGTGGTTAAAGATAGTGTGTAGTGTGCTACTACCCGCGAAACATCTGACAGAGGTAACAAGGGATAGGGTGGAGTTGGTATAAATGCTGATGAAGGGGATGCCCATTAATGTAGGGCAGTTCTTAGACAAAATATGATGAAATTTAGGAATAATATTAGGCAGAGGTTTTGCTATGGGGGTTGATGACAGTGTCATGGCAAGAATGTTCGGTATGGCAGAGTTGCAGTTGCGGATAGGTGGATATCTGGTTACAGATGATGAGATGGAGACCACGGCGGAGCCCTACCCCTTGATCGAGAGTGCAGCGTTCTTATGCAGGACTGGTCCCGCATTCTTAGAGCCTCTGGATGATGATGAGGCTACTGCTGACGAGGCTATGGATGATGAAGAGGATGAGAAGGTGAATTCCTTGATGGTGTTTGATCGCGGTGATGACTAGGCCTAGAGGCCTGAGGGAGTATTCCTAACTCTATACTTTGCTTTAATTGTGCACTGAGGACAGTGCTTATTTTTAAAGTGTGGGGTGGGGTAATATGTCTCTGTTGTTTATAGATGTTTACTGCTTTATCGAGTCTAGTGTTAGTTTTTAGTTAAATTTTTAAATTTTTAATTCTGGGTTCCTCAGCGTTTGTTTTCGATACTTTTACTGAGAATTGTCCCTTTGAATTGACTAGGACTAGTTTATTGCTTTATTGAGTCTTAGAGTCGTCATAGGAGTGACAGTTCCCAATGATGGATGGATGACGACCGTCTTAAGGGAAAATTAGTCACATAGAAGAGTTGGATTGAGAAACCAACCTTGGTCTTTTGAAACTATGTCCAAAAAAGTTAGCCAAACATCATGGGTAGTCACAAATGGAAAAGTGCAATAGAGTGTTAACCTTGTAACAAGCATGCGTTCTTAGTTTTGACTCAAAATTAAAAAAAATGGGCTTAATTGTGTAATGATACCGTAATGCAAGTTGTAGGAGCATGATAGTTGATATATCCTTATATGTGTCATGATGCCATGTGTGGTAAGTGTTGATTGGTTCTTGCTTAACTTGATATCTAGAACTTGCCTTGTGTGTTGTTGAATTTAGTATCTTTTATGACTTAGGGAATGTGATGGAGCCGTTTCTTTGAATTAACCAATTCTTGACTCTACTTGTATGCCGACCATTGAAATTATCCCTAGTGAAGCCCCATTGAGCCTTTAGCCTTGTTTGTTGATAAGCCACATGATAAGCCGAAACCCGTTTGTTCGATACCAAGTTCTTTTGATCCTAATAAAATTCTTAATGCACTATGTTAAGAAGAAGGGTTGAAAATTATTGGTTGATTAAAGAAAGGGTGAAATGCTAAATTGTGTGAAAAAGAAAAGGGCAAGTAAGAACTCTGTTTTGGCTCTGGTCCTTAGTGACAATGTGCACCTCAACTCAATTGCACATTGGCCCTGATCCTACCAAGGATAATGTGTACTTTCCTCGGACCTTAAAATCTAAAGTGAGGGTGGCTAGTGAAAAGGCATGAAAAAGAAATAATTAAAAAAAATATAAATAAATTAAGGGCAAAGATGGAGAAACAAAAAGGGGTAAATAGTGATGAAGTGTGTACTAGGAGAAACAAAAGCTATAAAGGAGATTGTTGGCAAAATAATGACATGTGCATTAGGGAGGTGTAGTCACTAAAATGATTCCTAAATATTCCCTCCCTTACCTTAGGCAGACATTACAACCAAATGAAAGTCCTCTTGATTCCTTGAGAAATATAATGCGAAAGTAATAATACACTATTGGCAAGTTTATGGTATGTTGAGAAAAGTAAGAACTTCTTTTGTGAGGGTGAGTTGATTGTTTAAAAAATAGGCCTTGTTGACAGGGGTAGATCTAGCCTTATGGGTAGGGGTGCCATGGCACCCAGTGGCCTCGGTTAAAATTTTGTATATATATATATATGTGTGTGTATAAGTATAACAAAATGAATATATATTACAGCTGCCACCCAGTGAATAATATGTTCAATGGTGCAACTGGCAAAAGATGTAACTTTCAATGTAAGTGTCGAGGGTTTGAATCTCTTTTGTAGCACTAATATTTTTTATTCTTTGCTTGTGTGAATGACTTTCAGGTTCTTCCTCATTTTTTGTCTTTAGTTTAGTTTCTCGCCAATTTTTTTGTGTTGCGTCATTTTCTATATTAATATAGAATTTTGAACGTCAGATAGAATATTAATAAAAATATATTTAAATAGATTTTTTTTTTTGAAAGTTTTTAAAATGATGGATATTATTATGTTAAAGCTTTTGAATTTAAAGGTTCTTTCAATCTTTAACGTCACACTAAGTGGAGATAACTAGATTGAAGCTATAATTTTTATTTTTTGTCAACTATATGGTATTAGATGATGTCTACAAATTTGAATTTTTAAGGTGAAAAATATCTTGTTTTCTCAAAGTTATAGAGAATAAGTATCTTATTCCTAAAAAAAATATCAAAAAACACACTATTTAGGTGTATATCTTTAATATTAGAATATTTAAAAGAAAAAAAAACATTACTAAATATGTATATTTGATCAATGCATTTATGTAAATCGAAAAAACTAAATAACCCGAATCATAACCAAAAATGAAGGAACCGACCCATTTACCATTTAGATGATATGGCATCCCCTAACCTCCGAATCTTGGATCCGCCTCTGCTTGTTGATATTGCAAATTGCTTGAGTGAAAGGATTTACTAAACAAGAACAAGTGAAGGCATTCATGGCATGTGTAAGATTATTTTATTGATGTGTTTGTATGACTTTGCATTAGCCCGGAATAATAATAAAAGAGTCATTCTTTGAGCATCTGTTGTAACTTGGTGTAAATGTTGTGAAATGTTGCATCCATTGTGAACTACAAGGTCATGATTAAAAATGTTTGGTTGATTTTAAGGTTGGTTGATAAGTCCAAGGGTTGTGAAAAAGAGTTGATAGTCTAAAGATTGTTTCAGGACAAACAAAAGTCTAAGTGTGGGGTGGTGATCTTAGGCATATTTATATGCCTAAGTTGTCAATATTTGTCCATGAATTGATTGAAGTAACGAATGATATTGAGTCTATTAGATTGATTTCGTTATACTTGTGATATTATGCACTAAAATATGTGATTAGAGGTTTCAGGAACTCTCAAGGAGATTGGAGTCAAATTGAAAGAAAAGATGCAAGGATATGCTAAAAAGAAGCTAAGGCTGAAGGACCCAGGGCCAGACGCACTGCTAGGCGCGAGGCGCCAAGGGCCAACATTCAGAGAGGCCTCTCAAGCGCTCTGAGAGGCGCGATGCGTCAAGCGGGAAACTTCAGAGGTGAAGTTTGGGCGCAACATGCCAGTGGGATCCCGACTTTTCCAGCTTAAAAAGTGTTAAAAAAAGGATTCCTAATTGTAATAGACTTTGGCTCTAAATTTTCCTACCATTATAAATAGACCTTTAGGGCTCCATCATTAGCGTTCGACTTTTATTGGGTGTGCAAGAGCAAGTATTCACGCTTGTAATAGGTTTTGATCTTTTAACTCTTCTATTTTCCGAAAATCGCATGAACAATTGTATTTTGTGGTTTTCTAATAGCATGAGTGGCTAAACTCCCTTGTTCTGGGGTTGTAGCTATGAATGGATTGTTGATTATTAAAGGCTTGTTGAATTAATTCTTGGTTGTCATTATAAGTTACTCATATATTCTTGTTTTAGTATTTTATGCTTGCACACCATAAGATAATATATCGTCTAAACTTGAATCGGGAGAGGAGAGGTTAGATAAACCAGAGAATATAGAGAGTTTGATCGACCCATTAAGTTGAGGTGATTTGTGTTCAGGAGTGATGCCCGGACGAACAATTCGCTTGGTTATGAAACATGATGAAATATAAATGCTCGCCAGTTAGTCTATTTATCCCCACTCAACGATGTAGTTAGATAGCTAACTGGAGTAGGCGACTAGAGGTGTGAACCCGACTCATACAATTAATCTTGTAAACCAGTAACTTGACGACTAAAAATTAGTTCTAAGCCAATAATATGATACATGAGATTTATTGCATGCTGCAACCCTGGAATTGTCCTTTACTTGCTTGAAACATCATCTTAAAGGCGTTCACATTAAGTTACGTTTACTTAGTTCATAATTAGTAGTAGTTAACAATCAATCATCAACTTTTGGAAAGGTTACTTTTACTTTTATTTGTAGAATTAAGTGTTAAATATAAATTGATCATAAGTCCCTTGAGAACGATAACTCATTTCTTAAAGAATCTATATTACTTGCACGACCACGTACACTTGCGTGTATACTGGGGAGAAACATCGGGACAAGACCCACCACATCCTAATGAACTAATAATAAAACTGAAAGAAATAAAAGGGATCCTCCGCAAGCAAGAAGGCTCACCAACAAACTCTAGAGCTCACTAGAATCAACGATGCGCTAGATGTTGATCATGGTTACTTGTGTCTGCATCATAAGAAGATGCAGGCGAAATGACATCAGTACATTTAATGTACGAGTATGAGAGGGGAATTCTAAAACAAGACATAAGCTTGAAAGGAACTGAAGAACTTTCCTGGCTCAATCAACTGATTTCAATATAAAGCAGTGTAAATAAATGTAGTATAAAGAAAAGCTTTAAAACATGGTTTTCAACTCTGTTTATTTAGAAATACAATAATAACTATGTATGTATGCAAAAATACAATATGAACTATGTTTGTATGTGAAAAAACAAATATTTCTAATGTTTATAAAAATACAAAATATTGTTGTGGGAGTTTCTCTAATCGACAACCATCACTTAAGAGCTATCGTGATGATACAACGTTTTGACTCACGCTGCCAGGGTCGTCCTATACCTTGCCGGGGGTATAGAACCTGAACTACTAAGTGGATCCACTAGTCTATACTAAAAAGCACTAACGAATCATCTAAAAAATATGAACATTTTCTACCCATGGTGGCTACATGGTTTATGGGCGCTATGAGTTATCTGAACTCTCCCCCATATCGGTGCTCAATACTACTCCGAAAATATGATACTAGCTCTTATGTTTTAAAAAAAATCATACTTCTTTCTGTGATTTGAGATAATTGCTCAAATGTTCTTCTTGGAAATCAAAGTTTCCTCTCTTGCTTAATTGTGAAAGAATTACTCTTTAACTGAAAAACTAGCTCAACGGCTCTTTACTGAAAAACTAGCTCAAAGGCTCTTTACTGAAAAACTAGCTCAAGGGCTCTTTTGGAAATCAAGGTTTCCCTTCTTCTTTAAATATGAAAACATTTTACTCTTTGGAAATACATTGTCCCAATATACTCTTTTGAAGAAATGAACTTCAAACTTTACTCAAAACTCAACTCAAAACTCAAGTCTTAAAACAAAGTTAAAACATTTTTAAAAGACTCTTAGAAGATTCTATGAAATTCTCGGACTTGACTCTTAACTTCTCTTAACTTGACTCTTAACTTCTCTTGACTTGACTCATAACTGATCCTTGAATTGAATTATGGATTCAACGATTGTGATTTGTGATAGTAAATATCTCATGATGTTTAGGAGTGTTTTTAGATAGTTAAACACGAGAAAAGATCAAGAAATCACTGTCTGAAAGCTAGTCCGCGACGCGGAGATGTATTTAAATTTTTGAGGCAGAAAGGTCCGTGACCGCTCCGCGACGCGAGGGAGAATTTTTCAAATCTGAGGAACAGGTTCGCGACGTGGACCTGGTACCCAGATTTGCCCAACTTGTTCCTTCTTCATTTTCTAGCCCAAATTCACCTAAATTCGATTCTTTTTCTCCAATTTCCTTTAAATTCATATACCCAGCATATGTACACAAGAATCTAATCAAACACAACTCTAAAATCGACCTTAAACTCTCAAGAACTCCTCAATCTCATCCCAAATTCAAGAACACACATAAAGAACATTCAAACTTTCAACTTTTAGGACGAATTCATGCTAAATTAAACATGTTTGGCGCGTGGGTGAATGAACCCAATATTGTGTGAACTAAAATACCTCGTAGGGAATACCCCTTGACGAAATCCACAATCGATTCTTGAAGAACTTGACGATTCTTGCTCCTTCTCCTCCTTTCTCTTCTTCTTTTCTCTTTTATAAAACCCTAACTCAATATCATAAAAGCATAAACTGAATCCTATCAGTTTAGACCCCAATTAATTACCAAAAATGAAATTAAGTCATGTGGTATGGAAAAGACCATAATGCCCTTCTAAAATCCGGGTTAGACTTTCCTTATTTGAACAGTCCAACTTCAAATGGGGATATCTCACTCATACGAACTTGGAATCGCGCAAACTCGGCGGCGTTGGAAAGATTATTCCAAGTTCTTTCCTAAAATATCTGGAAACACGCCTAAATCATCCTGATCAAGGAGTTATGGTCATTTGAAGTTGACCAAAAACCCAACTTAACATACTTAACAAATTTTTCAGATTTTTATATTCTTTCCAAAAAAGACTATTTCCAATTTTTAACTTCTTTCTAGTTACGGGTGTTCCATTAAGACTCTTAGGTTTGCATAATGCATGTTCCGTAAAAGATGTTGGTTTAGCACTTTCCTCTGTTGACTAAGAGTTGGTTTGCTAGACACAAGATTCCTGAGTGGACAACTCGAGTGAGAAGGCTACGCGGTCACACGGATATAGATCTGGACATCCCACGCATATGCCGACTATCCTAACTTTTGGAATTTTGAAAGAAATTTGTAGGTGCGCAAAACACATATCGCGTGTACGTGTAACAGTGTGAGTTTTTCAGAATTGGAGGAATTATGAACGAAATGACAGTTTATATAAAACAATAACAAATAAGCAATTTATATAAAGCAATAACAAATAACCAGTTTATATCACATAAGCATGATAAGTAAAGCATTTAGGCATTTAAAATAAAACAAACAACAAAAATGAAACAAGTAGATGTTAAAATCTGAATTATTAACTTAAATTTGTTATGGTTTAGAACCTAAAATCCCCAGCAGATTCGCCAAACTGTTATACTCCGTTTTAACTCGAGGTTCAAACGGTGTACAATATATTGGTGAATCTTAAAATTATTTTAAAGAGTCACTACCTAATTATGTAAAAGGTTAATTAGGACACCTATTTTGCTAAAGTTAGTGCTAAGTTAACTCTAGATTAAAATCTACTTAACCTTGTACAATTTTAGGTAAGGATTCTAATTTATTCTAAAAGGAACCGGTAAGGCATCCTTTAAAATCTATTAAAAATAATTAATCGGCCAAACTTAGATTAATTAATTTTAAAGATAAAGTGAGTCTAAAAGAATTTAAAAGGTCATAAGTTGGAAAATATTTTAACATTTGAAAACCCTTTTGATATTTAAGTTAAAATGGTGAAGATTTAAAAAGGGTAATTTGTCTAAACATTTTATTGTTGATCTGTAATCCATGCGTGAAAAAAGAAAGGTAATAAAATAAAGCCCATTGCTTATGTATTGATAAACTGCTTTCTTTTGAAAATGATTTAGAAAAAAAATGAATTCAAAATATGGATCTTCTTTAAAGGAGAAAAGCTATTGTATGCTAAGTAATTTGTTAATAAGGTTGCAAATATCTAAGTGATTAAATATAAGTGCGATCATTTTCCTATATCGATTATCCCAAAAAAAACAAACTAAAACACATCCAAATCACAGTAAGTTAAACCAAAAAAAATGTTAAACAATAATAATAAAATAAGTAGCCACACAAGCGACCCTAAACGAGTTTTGCTTGTTTCTGTTACTATTCAGATAGTCTAAGATGTCGACTCCATATATGGGTATAACGGTGTTGAGTCCATGAGACACTAATTTTGCTAGATTCTTTAATCAAAGACTCCATTTTGCACCCAAAATTCATGCAAGTAGAAAGAAGGTAAAAAGATTAGTAAGACCATTCAACTTTAAACAAAAATTGACAAGTCAAAGATAGAGCCAAGTAAAATGCGAAATCATGCAAATGCCTAATCAAGATACTCGTCTTGCAATTGATAATTTTAAAATCAAACTCAAAATTACAGCCACCAACACGTTTTAGGCAAAAAATTAATTTCCGACTTCAACAAGTTTAAACTTCAAAACTTACCGTTCAAGCCATAAGTTTTGACATTAATTTCTAATTTAGCCAATACTTAACATTTAGAAGTAGAAAAGAAAAACTTATACACTAAACAAAGAGTGGGAAAGAACCTTAGGCTCAAGTTTATATGTATAGATTTGTTAAGTATAAAAAAAATAAAGATTAAGAGTGGAAAAACACATGATTTGTGTCGTATTCCTTCAAATTTTAATATATGTTAAATGCTAACTTATAATTTAAAACTAAAAAATAAAACACAAAGGAACCTTAACATATAATTTTATTAACAAGAAAGCAAAGAATTTAAAACTAGTACTTACACTAAGAATAAAGTTTTATAAGAATTTCCACACCTAAAATGTCTTCTTTCTTTTACATTTTTATTATAAAGTTGCATTTAGTATGCATACCATTCTGCCTACTTTTTTACTAAAACAGAAACAACATTGTTAACAAACCATTTTAAAAGAAAAGGCTGATGCACATCAAAAAATAATAATTTAGATACGGCAAACAAAACGGCTTTAAGTAATATAATCATGTTGTCTAACACGCCATGGAAACACAGCTTCAAAGTTATGTTGATCTCAAAAATAATCCAACTACAATAATTATTATAACTAAACTAGGTAGAAAATTTGTATGTAAGACATGATTTTCTTAAAATAAACTCGATAGTTCATAACAGAGATGATAAAGTTGAGAAAATAAAAGAGGCAAATGTCACCTGTTGCGTGGCAGTGAACGGGATGCTTTGGTCGAAGGTCTATTCGAAGAACTACAAACTCGAGCAAGATTGAAAATAGAGTTTCGGCCGAGATCGAAAGAGAATGTAAAGACGATATTTTAGAGCAAAGAACTAGTGATTAAAAGTGTTATGGAGGCAGAAAGCTTTTTTAAAAAAATGAATAACAAGGCTGCTATGGAAGCCAAAAAATCTCCTCTAATATGAGTGCAAAGGTTGCTATTTATAGTGACGAACTAGGGTTTTTCTTATTTCAATTTGGGCGGGATTCAAGAAACAACAGAGACATTTTGAATTCAAAACTGTACATGTGATTCTTCATCAGTGTCACGACTCAGGGGTACACCCTAGAAGTAACATGGCGTACTTGACCCCGAAGGGGCCTCATACAAGCCCTTAGCACATCATAACATAAGATAATATAAAAGTACGGGAATTTTAAAACTTTTTCCATACAATCAAAGTCTTTTATAAAAACAAGCGGTAGTCTTTACTACACCTTGTCTCAAACCATCTAATACAACTTTGAATTAAAACTCTTGGGACACAGCCCATACAACAGTCTCAACATGAGAAATAAAAGATATGAAGGAAATAATAATTTTTGTTCTCGAAGGTATGAGGACTCACCAAGTCTTCAACTCCATTGCTCCTTAGAAACCTATCCTCAAGAATGGAACTCAATATCTGAACTCTACATTTTATTAGAATATAGACAAAGTATGTTTTAGTACAAAATGTACTAAATATGTTAGCTAACATAACATCATAAGAGCATAATATCATAAGAGTTAGTCAACATAGACATAATCCAATACTTCATAAAACATCAACTATAAGCATAAGAGACAATATTATAATCATAAGTAAAATCTCCAACATAAGCATCATATAAGCATCATTCAACTCCTAGTCATTCATATCATAATAAGACCACTCTCAAGTAACCTCAAAGCATACTTGTGCAATGCATGAATGACATCCCATAATACCACCCAAGCTAAGTATCCCTTTTTAGTCATCTTAATCATAGTCTATATGCATAGTCAAAACCTAGGCTTTCATATTATGAGATCACTATACTCCTAAGTAACCTCAAAGCGTACTTGTGCAATGTATTAATGGCATCCCATAATACCACTCACACTAAGCATAACCTTGAAGTCACCATATTCATACTTACCATTCATTTGGTCTCATTCTTAGCTTACTTCATAACCAAGGGAATCTCTTACCTTTAGTCAATCATAACATAACAAGGAAGGCAACTATAGCACAATCATATCTAAGCATACATCATATAAGAGAAACACCTCTGAGTCACCTCAAGGCAAGCTTATGCCATGCATGAACAAGACCCCATAATCCTACCCATGATAAACTAGACACTTTAGGTTCATCATTCATGTTTATCATCTCTTAGCATCATTATTCATCATTCATGTTTATCATTTCTTAGTATCATAAAGACAAGGGGAATCACCACTAGTCATGCATGTATTGGAGGGGCCTACAAAGCTACAATCCAAACTAGTCATGCTCATGTTCACAAATGCAAGAGAAATCACCTCAAGGCATACATGTTTAGTTCATCATAAAGGCAAGGGTACTCACCTCAAGACATACATATCATGGAATCATAATACAAGGTGAGTCACCTCTAGTCACACATATCAATGAATTATAAAATACAAAGGGGGAGTCACCTCTAGTCATACATATCCACAAATCATAGGTATTCGCCTCCATGTTCACTTTAATAGGATATAGGTATTCGCCTCCATATCCATTTTAATGTGTAATGTAGGTATTCGCCTCCACATCATCACATAAGGATCATATGTAATCGCCTCCATGATCAACATAAAGGCTAATAGGTAATCACCGCCTGCCTTGGGAGTCATACATACATAAAGGGTAATCACCTCACACTCCCAATATCATGACATGGGTAATCACCTCATGTTTAACTAATTAGGAGTAAGGGAACTCACCTCACATTCCTATCATGTAAAGGTCATTTAGGGGAATCACCACAAGCCTCATCATATTTCGTAGTCCTAGGACTTAGATTCATTTTAGATGAGAAAACCTTTCAACCTAGAATCAATCTATGTGGGAGAACCTTTCATGTCATATAATATTCATGCATAATACCATTTCTAGAATTCTACATTAGACATGGATATCATCATGACTCAAGTGACTATCTCGCTTCATACATTCATTGGGTAGATTAGGTAGGTAAAGGCCTTCCACCATAATTCTATCCATTAGTCTTCTATTCTCATATAGACTTTACTCTCAAAGCCTTAGCATACATAGTTCATCATATTGGCTTTACTTTCAAAACCATAGTGATCAACATTCATGACTACAATCCTTACACTCAAGATTTACTTCTTACAATCATTATTCATACCTAAATTTCAAGGCATTCTAATCACATTATCATCAAGTGATTCCAGTCATAATTAATCATAAAGGTTCAATTGAAAGATTTACTAGTCAAGACCCATCATATTCACATTATTCTAATTCAATTCATGTCTATATGTTTCTATTCTTTATTAATTACTACTCATAGCATAAATTCTAGAAGATCACCTTTGAATCCTCAATTTCACCTTTCATGACATAAACCCACATAATTCCATTTCATCAATTAGACTAGGGTTAAACACGGAAACATAGAAATTCATCATAATATCACAATTCCATGCTAGATCATTTATAATTAGGTATTATCCACTCAATTGGAATCATACCCAAACACTACCCACAACATAGGAAGAAACTCTAGCTATAATTGGGTTTTATCTTCACAATTGGGGGAAATCTAAGGGGGCTCTATGGGTGGAAGAACCCATAGATGAATAAGATAACATACCTTGATTCAAAGCCCTTACTAAGCTTGCAACAACGGAGGAAGTTAACCTAGCTTGACCCTCTCTTCTTCTTCTTCTTCTTCTTCTTCTTTTTCTTCTTCTTCTTCCTCTTCTTCTTCTTCTTGGGTTTTCTATAGAGAGGATTTTTGTGCAGATGAACTTTGGGATCTTCTGGGGTTTTGTAATTAATTACTTAGTTGGGGTGGTCAATTACTTAAAATAGTTTATATATGTGTATAAAGTCCATACAAAATGACCCTCACTTAAAACTAATAAAAAAGGAATTTACTAAACAACCCCTAATTAGGCAGCCCACTCCCAGGCACCACAACAGGACCTCACAAGCCGTGGTCCTACCCGCGGTCAATCATGCCCCGAAGCTACCCTTAGGACGCGTACACGGGACCTAGGATCACAAGTGACCCCAAGCTAACCCTGTTGGCATATCATAAGCATACTTAAATAAACTGAAGTAAAGAAATACTGTGCGGAAGCTAAATCATCATGTAAACTGAAATGATGGGAAAACCCATATACTATTTGAATAAATGAAAAGTGCGAGTTCAACAACAACTGAAAAGTCAAACTCTAACACTAAAGCTGAAACTAACTATTTCTGAATCTGAAGTATGCCTTTACTGACTAGAAATGTTGGGACATGCACCAGCTAGATCTAGCAAATACTGAAACTAAAGACTAAAAGCAAAGGAAGATAATCATGTCACTTGTCCTCGAAAAATGAGGACTCACCACTGATGTTGCTGAACTAAAGATCGTAAATTGATTTATATGTGATCTGGAAGCTGAGAACCTGAACCTACATCACGAGAAGATGTAGCGCAAAGTATGCGTCAGTACTTAAAAGGTACTGAGCATGCAGGATAGAGTAAACTGAACAATAACATAACTGAACCAAAGCATAATGTCTAAGCAATGATAAGAGATAAACATGATACTAAACTGAAAACACTGAATCATGAACTACTGAATGCAATGACCAACTTTATAACATGCTGAGATTGAAATCTGACTGTAACAAATCACATGGTCAATGCAATAGAATCTGACTGTACTGTGGGAGCTACTAATAACCTACATAAAACCACATGAGCTAAATATGGAGTTCGATGTATAATCCCCATCGAGAGGACCCAATATACCCTGCCAGAGGTATAGAGGCATGACTGGCGTGATCACAAAATGATGCCCACAGAGGGGACTTACAACTTACGGGGCACGTAGTTCTGGGACTTGCGGGTGACTGACCCTAGTCCACTCGGTATTAAGCTTCTCCCAATTGATTATGTAATTTAGCAATTTTATAATTGAAATGATGTAATACTGGATAGCTCAAAATACTGACATGCTTACTCAAAATTCAACATTAATCTAATAATAATGAAACATTCATAATTGGAGCATGTTTAACTGAATAAACTGACCTAGCATGTGCAATTCATGAACTAAAAGAACTACATAACTAGGGTTCTGAATTTATGAAGGAATTTATACCAAACCATACTAAAATCATGAAAATCTTATTAGGAACATTAAAGTAACTAATTTATATTGATCTACTGAAATTCAAGAAACCCTAGGTCTAGATAATATTAAGGGAATCAAGAATCTGACTGAATTTTAGGGACCTAATGGGCAAAAGGAACCCACTAGTGAAATACCACATACCTGGTGACAAATTCCACGGAGAAATCTTTCAATTTCGGGTCTGGATTTGATGAAAACTTTATGCATTCTTGAACTAGGGTTGCTCGACTTTCTTCTCTATTTTGCTCTAAGTTTGATGATTTTTTGGTGAATAACTGATTAGGTTAGGTTCTAATTAGTTTACTAGGCTAAACCTGACCAAAACCACGTAATTTTGGGGTTAAACGACATAGTTTAAGTATCCAACGCATTGGGGAAAAGACCAAATGACCCCTGACTTAAAATTTGTTGAAGCCACTTACGGACGGATCGACGATCTGTGGACTGATCCACGATCCATCCTATCAGTCCATCGATCGACTTCAAAGACTAGGTTTTGAGGGGTCCTGAGGGTCTTGACCTACGGATGGATCGACAATCCATGAACTGATCCACAATCCATCCAGTTTGACCGTCGATTGACTTCAGAGACCAGGTTCTGAGGAGTCCTGAAGGTCTTGACCTACGGACGGATCGACGATCCGTCGACTGATCCACGATCCGTCCTGTCTGATTGTGGGTCATGCCTTAGAATAGTTTTTGTCTGAAATTCTAGGGAGGGTTGCAGGTGGCCATCCACGGACCACCAGAATGGGCCGTGGGTCAGCCTACGGTCCGTTGGTGGCACCTGAAACTTCTGGAATTCTGCATTATGGTATGTCTAGGATACGGGGTGTTACATTATCTCCCCCTTGGGAACATTCGTCCTCAAATGAAGTCTAAACTAGTTGGATAGGGAGAGAAAGAGCTGCAAACCCTGCCACTAATTACTAGAAACTGATTTCTGACTGAACTAAGTTCCAATGACATGCAAATACGCATGAATGACTGAAAAACTGAAGAGGAACTATTACCTCAAGCTGGAATGGAATCGGAAGGAAAGAGGTGAGGATACTTGGCCTTCATGGTTGCTTCTGCTTCCCAAGTAGCTCCCTCTACAGACTGACTCCTCCGCAAAACCTTAACTGAAGCGACTTCTTTGTTTCTCAACCTTCTAACCTGACGATCAAGAATCTCAACTAGCACATCCTCATAGATGAGACTATCCTTCACAGCCACACTTTCTAAAGGTACTATAGATGTTGGATCACCCACACACTTCTTCAACAACGAAATGTGAAAAACCGGATGCACTACCGCTAGTTCTACTGCAACTCTAACTCATAAGCCACTCTACCAACTCCTTTCAGGATCTTGTAAGGGCCTACGTATCTAGGACTGAGCTTCCCTTTCTTGCTAAATCTCATCACCCCCTTCATAGATGACATTTTCAGAAAAACCCAATCATCAACTTGGAACTCTAATTCCCTTCTCCTTACATCTGCATAGGACTTCTGGTTACTCAGGGTTGTCTTTAGTTTATCTCTAATTTGTTGCACTTTCTCTGTAGCATCATGAACTGAATATGGCCCTATCAAGGCTGCTTTACCTACTTCAAACCAACCAATTGAAGATCTACATCTACGCCTATATAATGCCTCATAAGGGGCCATCTGAATGTTGGAATGGTAACTATTATTGTAGGCGAACTCTATAAGAGAAAGGTGATCATCTCAACTACCCTTGAAATCGATCACACAAGCTCTTAGTATGTCATCTAAGGTCTGAATGGTATGCTTTGCCTGACCATCCGTCTGTGGATGAAATGTTGTGCTAAGATTAACCTGAGTACCAAGACCTTTCTGAAATGACTTCCAGAAATGAGAGGTAAACTAAGGACCTCTATCTGAGATAATCGAAAAAGGAATCCCATGCAATCTAACTATCTCATTAATGTAAAGCTTGACATAATCCTCCGCCGAAAGTGTAGTCTTAACAGCCAAAAAGCATGCAGACTTAGTGACTTTATCAACTATCACCCAAATAGAGTCGTGCGGTCTGCGAGTACGAGGTAAACCTGTGATGAAGTCCATGTTGATCACTTCCCACTTCTAAGTAGGAATGTTGATCTCTTGGGTCATACCTCCTGGTTTCTGATGTTCTACTTTCACTTGCTGGCAATTAGGGCACTTAGCCACAAACTCTGCTATATCCCTTCTCATACCATTCCGCAAAAAGACTTCCCGCAAATCACGGTACATCTTAGTGGCGCCTGGATGAATAGAATATATGGAGTTATGGGCTTCTGCAAGAATCTGCTATCTCAACTCACCCACCTTAGGAACACATAATCGACCCTAATACGAAGCACACCATCTTCCCCTTGGGAGAAAACCTCAACCCTTTGCTGATGGACTGCACCCTTTAGTTGAAGCAATATCGGATCACTGTCTTGATTTTCCTTAACCTCTGCTACCAATGATGATTCTGACCCATTCTAAACTGTTACACCACCATGTGATATGCTCATAAGATGAACTCCTAAGCGAGCAAGTCTGTGAACATCCTTTGCTAGCTCCTTTCTTTCTTCCTCAACATGTGCTACACTACCCATAGATAGCCTGCTAAGATCATCTGCTACTACATTGGCCTTACCAGGATGGTAATGCACACTCATATCATAGTCCTTGAGGAACTCAAGCCATCTCCTCTGGCAAAGATTCAACTCTTTTTGGTGAACACATACTGAAGGCTCTTATGGTCTGTGAATACATCTACGTGAACACCATACAAGTAATGTCTCCCAAAATCTTAAGTGCAAACACCACTGCTGCAAACTCAAGGTCATGAGTTGGATAGTTCTTCTCATGCACCTTAAGCTGTCTAGAAGCATAAGCTATAACCTTACCTCGCTGCATCAACACACAACCTAGGCCAACTCTGGATGCATCACAATAGATAACATAACCGTCTGAACCCTCTGGTAGAGTCAAAACAGGAGTTGTAATCAACCTATTTTTCAGTTCTGTGAAGCTTTTCTCACAATCATCTGACCACTGAAACTTGACCTTTTTCTGAGTCAACTTAGTCAATGGAGAGGCTATGGATGAAAATCTTTCCACGAACCTTCTGTAATATTCCGCTAGACCCAAGAAACTTCTAATATTTGTAGGAGAAGTAGGTCTGGGCCATTGTTTCACTGATTCTATCTTCTGAGAATCCACTCGGATCCCTTCACTAGACACAATATGCCCAAGGAAAGCGACAAATTGCAACCAAAACTCAGATTTGCTAAACTTAGTGAATAACTAGTGATCTTTGAGAGTTTGAAGGACAACCCTCAAATGATTCGCATGTTCTTCCTCATTCCTAGAGTAAATGAGGATATCATCAAGAAAGACGATAACGAACAAGTCCAAATACTGCTTGAACACTCTGTTCATCAAATCCATGAAAGCTGCAGGAGCATTGGTTAGTCCAAATGACATTACTACGAATTCATTATGACCATACCGAGTTCCGAAAGCTGTTTTTAGGATGTCAATATCTCTGACTCTGAGTTGATGATAACCAGATTTGAGATCCATCTTCGAGAAAAGACTAGCACATTGAAGTTGGTCAAACAAGTAATCAATCCTGGGGATATGATACTTATTCTTGATTGTAACCTTGTTCAAATGTCTATAATCAATGCACATCCTGAGAGAACCATTTTTCTTCTTCACGAACAACACTGGTGCATGATGTTTGCGTAATTAAAACACAACTTCCGATGCAAGTGTCTACAATTGTACAATAGTTTAGTAACCCAACCAAGGGTTAGGATCGTTCCCAAGAGAGTGGGAGTGAGAATTAGTGGTTAAGTGCAACAGTGCTAGAGCTAATCGTAGCTAAATACTTTGGTAAATGAAAACATAACAAATTAAAAAGGGTGACGCAAGCGTCAAGTATCAAATGGGGGTTTGTAAGCAAGAAACAACTAAAACAGCGAAAATAAAGAAAAATGCAAGTATGGAGACGGGATTCTTGGGATATGATAGGAATACAGGATAGACTAAATCATTGGGTACATGCTTTTGATAGTAAATTCATAGAATAATTGTGACTAGGCTAGACTTTAAGGGGGATAAGCTCTCTCTCGAGCAACTTACCCCGTTTCAAATGTGTTCCTCTCGGACATGACTTGCCACATGAAGAACAACCTCCGCCTTAACCCACTCACTCTCTCGAGCTGAGTGTGTGGACATGGGACTAGGGTTCACTCTCTCGAGCTAAACCTCATGTCGACCCACTCATATTGGCCATCAATTTAGTGGTCTTAGTTTTACGACCTCTCTCGAGCAAGCCGAAAACACATATATGAGATTATATTTGCAACTACAACCTCATTAAGTTCATCCACAAACCACTAAATGAAATCACATTTAAACTACTAATAGACTATCAGCAAGTAAGACCCAACCACTAATCTAACCCATATTCATAAAATCACACCCCAAAAATTGGGGTTTTAGCTACACATGTAAAAGAGATAAAGACGTATACCAATATCAGTTTTCATCAATAGGTATGCAAAATTAAGTCTTAAAACAAACCAAGAGTGAAGAATCCAAGAGACCCAATTTCAATTCCTTGAATTTGAAACCCTTTGAAAACTCCAAGTTCTTCAAAACCCTCTTCAAAACTTAGAGAGAATATCTCCAAAAACTCTGTCTCAAACTTAATAGTCTAAAAACTAGATAAAACAAGGTAAAATTTGCTACTAAGAATAAAAATTGAACTAGTATTTATAGTTTTCAGAGAATGTGCTCCGAAGGATCTTTCGGTGACGTTAGTGGGAATCGCCGATGCATTCGGTGATCCTCCCTTTGGTCTACTTTGTTGGCTTTCATCAGTTACCTTCAGCATCTTTGTGTCCTGGATAATTGGGCGATGTAACAGTGTTTCGCGGAGTCGCTTGGTGATACGCCAACTGCTCCTTTTCACCGCCGATTTGCTCCTTTGCTTCGGGGCTCAGCACACTGGAACAAAAGGTGAATATTCAATCTACTGGCGATTCGCCAAATGGGTTCGGCGATTTGCAGATCTTCATTTCTTCGTTCTTTTAGCTTCTTTTGCTCTTTTTTGCTTGATAGTGTCCATGCTTTCCCTCAAACTTCAAATACCTGAAACTTAAAGGTTTTCATCAGATATCAAGATAAAACATGCATTTGAGGACACTAATTTCATCAAAATATACCCCTAAATGAGTCCAAATCGTGGACTTATCAATGCACCCCATGGGGAAATACTGGGTCTGATGAAGACCTTATCTAGAAGGTCTTTCAAATGCTCTTTCAATTCCTTAAGTTCAGTTGGAGCCATTATGTAAGGAGTAATAGAAATAGGCTAGGTATCTGGAAGGAGTTCAATTCCAAAGTTGATTTCCCTTTCGGAGGAACTCCGAGAAGATCTTCTGGAAACACTTCTGGGAACTCATTGACTATTGGAACTAACTCAAGATTTGGGGTTTCGGAGCTTGAATCCTTAACCTGAACTATATGATAGAGATACCCCTTAGAGATTATCTTTTTAGCCTTAAGGTAAGAAATGAATCGACCCATAGGCGCTAAGCTACTACCATTCCATTCTAAGATTGGTTCATCTGGAAAATGAAAATGAGCAATCCTAGTCCTACACTCGACTGAGGCATAACAAGAATGTAACCAATCCATGCCTAGAATGACATCAAAGTTTACCATTTCTAACTCTACAAGATATGCTAAGATGACTTTTTGGGAGACTATGACAGGGGAATTTATGTGCACCCGTCTAGCTATAACTGGGTCACCGACTGGAGTAGAGACTGAGAAGGGTTCTAAAAGAGTTTCTGACTAACATTGAAATTGACTGCTATATAGGGAGTTACAAAAGACAAAGTAGCCCCTGCTGTCTTTCCACTAAGTGTACCAGATATGAGCCACATCCTTAAGCTGGTAAGATGCCAACTCAACCTGATCATTCCCAGTTACATGCATCACTTCGAAGATCTTCTTGACCTCATCAATGAAGTTTTAGGGATCCTCACCAATCTACGATCCTAAGAACTCAGGTGGATTCATCCTAACAAAATCCCAAACTCTAGCTGCAGCTGACCCAACATTAGCATTTGTCGGAGCTGGACCTACTGATTGTTCTGGTTGGTCACACTCTGAGCCAACAATTGGATAGCGTTCCGAAATTCAGCATTCAAAACTTCCTGATCTGGGACTGGAGGAGCTGCGTTTGCATTCCTGTCATTTGCATTCCTTGCGTATGCTCTATGAGGAGGCATGATCTTAAGCTCATAGCGACGGATTAGAAAGAGAGATCATACCAACGCATGATAAGAATATCAAGAAAGTGAAGTTTTCCTAAAGCACTTCAAAGCCTCCCTCTCATTAGATGTGGTGCACTTTACACCCATGAAAATGACTCTACTTAGTACAGATTTTCAGACATCCTAGGACTCTTAAACCTAGTGCTCTGATATCAAATTTGTCATGCCTCGAAGCTACCCCTAGGACGCGGACACGGGACCTAGGATCAAAAGTAGACCCCAACGCTAACCCTGTTGGCATATCATAAGCATACTTAAATAAATTAAAGTAAAGAAATATTGTGCGAAAGCTAAATCATCATGTAAACTGAAATGATAGGGAATACTCATATACTATCTGAATAAATGAAAAGTGAGAGTTCAACAACAACTGAAGAGTCAAACTCTAACACTAAAGTTGAAACTAACTATGTATAAAGTAAGCCTCTATTGACTAGAAATGATGGGGCATGCCCCAGCTATACTAGCAAATACTGAAACCAAAGACTAAAAGCAAAGGAAGATAATCATGTCACTCGTCCTCGAAGAATGAGGACTCACCACTGATGCTACTGAACTAAAGATCAGAAACTGATCTATGCATGATCTGGAAGCTGAGAACATGAACCTACATCACGAGAAGATGTAGCGCAGAGTATGTATCAGTACTTGAAAGGTACTAGCATGCAAAATAGAGTAAAGTTGAACAATAACATAACTGAAACAAAGCATAATGTCTGAGCAATCCCAACGATGATTGAGAGTTCTATTTCAGTTGCACTGACCCCCCCTTCGGGATTCTGTTGATGATCTGGCTACTAGAGTCACAGCTTGTGAGAGCAGACAGGGGGAGGCCTCAGCGATTTTGACTTTGCAAGCCGAGGTAGCAGACTTGAGGAAGGACGTAGACTATCTGAAGTCTACCGACTTCACCTCACTACTAAAGAATACTGATGATGTAGATGCCTCACAGACTTCAGTGATTCCTCCGGGTACCACCGGAGACGTACAGAGGGATGACACAATAGTTGATGACTCAGAGGCAGAGACCGATGAGGAGCGGATAGAGGTACATAATGATGAGGTGTACAATTATCTGGCAGATCTGGAGAATGCCATGTATGAGACTGTTTGCCAGACATCTTTGAGAAACACCGCCATGGGCGTATCCAGTGGAGCTGGTCCTTCTGAGGTGACTCCGGGCACTGATGCCCAGATCTCGAGCACTACACCGGGAAATGTTGCCCAGACAGATAGAGCAACTGGTTAGACAGGATCCCATTTTTACCTCCCTCTTTGTCTCTATTTATTTTGACTTTTGGATATCTTTATTTGCATTTGAGGACAAATGTTTTTCATTTGTGGTGGGGTAAGGCCCACCTTTGTGCATATCTGTTTTGTTTATTTATTTTGGCCTTGTGCTAAATTTGTGTTACACTGCTTTTTATGGAAGGTTTGAGCTTGTGGCTCCTTGCTTTTAATTGAAAAGGATTTTTGACCCTTCCAAAAAAAATTGCCACCTCTTGTATGTGTGGAATGTGGCTGTTCTTTTGCAAATTCAAGTATCGATTTTGATCAATACCGATGACTTGAATAGTGCTCATAATTGAACAAAATGAATGTGCGGCTACGATGAGGCCAAATGAAGTTGCATAGACAATATGTGAACTCTTAGCATCTCGTTGTGACTAGCCAATTATTGAATCGAGTCTTTTGTGATGATCGTTGCACACTAGCGAAAGTGTGGAGTCTTGTTTGACCTAGGTGTCAATGCCTTGTGTGATGAGCTTACTGTGAACCATGCATGATAACACCTAGAATTTGCCCCGTTGATCCGGTTGACCAAGTAAGGCTATCTCTTGATATGATCTTAGGCAACTTCGAAAAGTGTGAGCCAATTTGACATATACCTCTTTTGTGGCCTACCTTGTGAGTGTGTGAACCTCTTTTGAACACCCCTTGAGCCTTACCTTTCTTTGGAAGAAACTTGATGAAAACATAACGTTTCTTAAATCCACTACCCATAATCCTATTCATTTGTGGTTGATTGAATAGCCAACTAGGCCAAAAGCCTAAGTTGGGGGTGTGGTGAAAGAGAAGGCAAGTCAAGAAGTGCAAGAAAAGTCTCTTTTAATCCATGGTTTTGAGAAAAATGGAACCCCTCCACATAAAAAAAAGAGAAAGAAAAGAATGAAAAAGAAAAAGAACGAAAAAGTTGTGGAATAAAATACAAAAGAAATGGGGTTTCCGAACAATCCATGGAAAGTGAATAATGGAATGACTTATGAGACACTAAAGAAAATGATGAAAGAAAAGGAAAGGAAGTGTTGAGAGCATCACATTTCATGAGGATGAAAGTCACTGAGCCTAAATGACTATATCTTTGCACTCAGCCCCAGTACAAGTCTTGTAAAGACTTTTTTTTATCTTGAGTAAGCTGAAACAATTGTCTATTGGAAAATACGGGCAAACCTATGGGTGAAAGCATGCATAGTGTTCTTCTTTGTGAGTGTGAGTGTGAGCGTTGCATTTGATTCCGGAGCTTTAAATTGTTGAACTATTGTGTGTGAATATGGAATCATTCTTTGTGTGAGGGCATTTGAACACTGTAGTTGAGCTTGAACTTGCATTTGAACACTTTAGTTGAGCTTGAACTTGCATTTGAAGCAAGTATGGTGAGCTTGAGATTCTTTGATAATGGTATGTCACAACTTGAAACTTTGAGTGCACATTTGATCTTCACATGAGTAAATTGAGTCTTATATGTGCATTCATGATTGAGTCTTGTGTAGAACTGTTCGAGACATCCCTTTTGAACTGCCGAACTTGAGTTTTACTTGAGGACAAGCAAAAGTTTAAGTTGGGGTGTTGATGAGTCCACATTTTGGACTCATTTAGGAATTCATTTTAATAGAATTAGTGTCCTCAAATGCATATTTTGTCTCAATAACTGATCTAAATCCTTAAGTTTTAGGTATTTGGAGTTTGAGGCAAAGCATGGACACTACGTGGAAAAAAGGAACAAAACGGCTGAAAAGACGAAGAAAAGAAGACATGAGGATCGCCTAAACCATTGGGCGATTCGCCGAATGGCCTTAACCTCGCCCATTGTTCCAGTAAGCTGAGCCATGAAGGAAAAGATCAAGTCGGCGATGAAAAGGAGCAGTCGGCACGTCGCCGAACAGTTCCGCGAAGCAGTACTATATCGCTCAATGATCCAGAGCGCGAAGATGTTGAAGGCAAAAGCTGAAAGGCGATAAAGCAGACCAAAGGGTGGATCGCTGAGTGCATCGGCGATCCCGACTAACTGCGCCGAGTGATCCTTCGTAGCACATTTTTAGACATCTATAAATACTAGTTTGAATTTTTATCCTAGTATGCAATTTTAGATTCAACATTTTATTTTCTAAGTTTTCAAGTAGAGAGACCTTGTTCTTAGATTTTGAAGATTTGAAGACTTCCAATTCCAAGAAATTGGAAGTGGGTGTTGAAGATTCTTCATCCTAGACTCGTTTAAAGTGAATATAAATCATACCCAATTGATGTTACTTCGATTTGGTATCATTTTCTTCCTTTTTTTCTATGTCTAGCTAAAACCCCAATTCTTGGGTGTGATTTTGTGAATAGGAGTTAAATTTCATGTTGGGTATTACTTATTGTTAGTCTATTTGTTGTTTAAATGTGATTTAGTTTAGTAGTTGTGTTGGAACTTAATGGGATTGTAGTTGCAAATACGATTTCATCTTAGTGTTTTTGGCTTGCTCGAGAGAGAGGTTTTAAAACTAAGACTACTAAATCGATAGTCGGTGGTTATTGGGTCATCATGGGTTCAGCTCGAGAGAGTGAATCATAGGCCTTTTCCCACACATTCAGCTCGAGAGAGAGTGAATGGGCTAAGGCGGAGGTTGTGCTTAAAAGCGGCAACTCGGTGTTCGAGAGAAATCGAGTTGATTTGGGGTAAGTTGCTCGAGAGAGAATTTACCCCCACTAAAGTCTATCCTAGTTACAAATGTTCAGCAATTGACTATCAATAGCTTTTACCCGATTGTGTAGTTTATCCCATATTCCTATCACATCCCAAGAATCTCGTCTCCCTATATTCGCATCTTCTTATTTTCGCTGTTTTTGTTCATTAATTGACTACAAACCCCACATTGATAATTGACATTCGTGTCAACTCCTTAATTTATCATGTTTTTACTCGATAATGTTTTTAGCTATGGTTAACTCTAGCATATTCATGCTTAACTCTTAATTCTCATAAACCGCTCCCTTGGGACTCGACCCAACCTTGGTTGGGTTATATTACTATTGAACGACCGTTGACACTTGAATTGGAAGTTGTTTCTTTGATAACGTCATTCAATTAGGTACACCCTAGAGGTAACATGGCATACTTGACCCCGAAGGGGCCTCATACAATCCCCTAGCACATCATAACATAAGATAATAGAAAAGTACGGGAATTTTAAAACTTTTTCCATACAATCGAAGTCTTTTATAAAAAGCAAGCGGAAGTCTTTATGAGACTTTGTCTCAAACCATCTAATACAACTTTGAATTAAAACTCTTGAGACATAGCCCATACAATAGTCTTAACATGAGAAATAAAAGACATAAAGGAAATAGTGGTTTTTGTCCTCGAAGTTATGAGGACTCACCAAGTCTTCAACTCTTTTGATCCTTAGAAACCTATCCTCAAGAATGGAACTCAACCCTGTTAGTACAAAATGTACTAAATATGCTAGCTAGCATAACATCATAAGAGCATAATATCATAAGAGTTAGTCAACATAGACATAATACAATACTTCATAAAACATCAACTATAAGCATAAGAGACAATATTATAATCATAAGTAAAATCTCTAACATAAGCATCATATAAGCATCATTCAACTCCTAGTCATTCATATCATAATAAGACCACTCTCAAGTAACCTCAAAGCATACTTGTGCAATGCATGAATGACATCCCATAATACCACCCAAGCTAAGTATCCCTTTTTGGTCATCTTAATCATAGTCTATATGCATAGTCAAAACCTAGGCTTTCATATTATGAGATCACTATACTCCTAAGTAACCTCAAAGCGTACTTGTGCAATGTATGAATGGCATCCCATAATACCACTCACACTAAGCATAACCTTGAAGTCACCATATTCATACTTACCATTCATTTGGTCTCATTCTTAGCTTACTTCATAACCAAGGGAATCTCTCACCTTTAGTCAATCATAACAGAACAAGGAAGGCAACTATAGCACAATCATATCTAAGCATACATCATATAAGAGAAACACCTCTGAGTCACCTCAAGGCAAGCTTATGCCATGCATGAACAAGACCCCATAATCCTACCCATGATAAACTAGACACTTTAGGTTCATCATTCATGTTTATCATCTCTTAGCATCATAAAAACAAGGGGAATCACCACTAGTCATGCATGTATTGGAGGGGCCTACAAAGCTACAATCCAAACTAGTCATGCTCATGTTCACAAATGCAAGAGAAATCACCTCAAGGCATACATGTTTAGTTCATCATAAAGGACAAGGGTACTCACCTCAAGACATACATATCATGGAATCATAAATACAAGGTGAGTCACCTCTAGTCACACATATCAATGAATTATAAATACAAGGGGAGTCACCTCTAGTCATACATATCCACAAATCATAGGTATTCATCTCCATGTTCATTTTAATGTGATATAGGTATTCGCCTCCATATCCATTTTAATGTGTAATGTAGGTATTCGCCTCCACATCATCACATAAGGATCATATGTAATCGCCTCCATGATTAACATAAAGGCTAATACGTAATCACCGCTTGCCTTGGGAGTCATACATACATAAAGGGTAATCACCTCACACTCCCCATATCATGACATGGGTAATCAGCTCATGTTTAACTAATTAGGAGTAAGGGAACTCACCTCACATTCCTATTAGGTAAAGGTCATTTATGGGAATCACCACAAGCCTCATCATATTTCGTAGTCCTAGGACTTAGATTCATTTTAGGTGAGAAAACCTTACAACCTAGAATTATTCTATGTGATAGAACCTTTCATGTTATATCATATTCATGCATAATACCATATTTATAATTCTACATTAGACATGGATATCATCATGAATCAAATGATTCTATCACTTCATACATTCATACATTCATTAGGTAGATTAGGTAGGTAAGGGCTTTCCACCGTAATTCTATCCATTAGTCTTCTATTCTCATATAGACTTTACTCTCAAAGCCTTAGCATACATAGTTCATCATATTGGATTTACTCTCAAAATCATAGTGATCAACATTCATGACTACACTCCTTACACTCAAGCTTTACTTCTTACAATCATCATTCATACCTAAATTTCAAGGCATTCTAATCACATTCATTATTATCAATTGATTCCAGTCATAATTCATCATAAAGGTTCAACTTAAAGCTTTACTAGTCAAGACCCATCATATTCACATTATTCTAATTCAATTCATGTCTATATGTTTCTATTCTTGATCAATTACTACTCATAACATAAGTTCTAGAAGATCACCTTTGAATCCTCAATTTCACCTTTTATGGCATAAACCCACGAAATTCAATTTCATCAATTAGACTAGGGTTAAACATGGAAATATAGAAACTCATCATAATATCACGATTCCATGCTAGATCAATTATAATTAGGTATTATTCACTCAATTGGAATCATACCCAAACACTACCCACAACATAGGAAGAAACTCTAGCTAGAATTGGGTTTTGTCTTCACAATTGGGGGAAATCTAGGGGGCTCTATGGGTAGAAGAACCCATAGATGAATAAGCTAACATACCTTGATTCAAAGCCCCTACTAAGCTTGCAACAACGGAGGAAGTTGACCTAGCTTCACCCTCTTTTCTTCTTCTTTCTTCTACTTCTTCTGGGGTTTTCTAAAGAGAGGATTTTTGAGTAGATGAACTCTGTGATCTTTTGGAGTTTTGGAATTAATGACTTAGTTGGGGTGGTTAATGACTTAAAATAGTTTATATATGTGTATAAAGTCCATACAAAACGACCCCCACTTAAAACTAATTAAAAAGGAATTTACTAAACAACCCCTTATTAGGCAGCCCCCTCACAGGCACCACGATAGGACCACGAGCCATGGTCAAGACCACAAGCCGTGGTCCTTGGACAATGGGTAATGCTTGGTGTTTTGGCCTCCAAAGCTAAGGCATGACCACGAGCCTTCCCACGAACCGTGGTCAAGACCACTGGTCGTGAAGTGGCTCATGGTCCTTGGGCAGTAGCGTTGTCCCAAGGCCTTGCCTCCCACGATGCTAAGGGACCTTCACGAGACCTCCCACGAACCGTGTTCAAGACCACTGGTCGTGGTGATGGTCGTGAACTTGGGGCAGTGCCTTGCCAAGGTTGGGGTAGCCTTGGCCTTTGGCTTAGGCTTTGGCCTTTTGCCTTGGCACTTGCCCTTGTAACCCTCAACTAAACCCTAGATGGTCTTTTAAACTACAGGATGTAACATGTGCCTTGACGTTTAACCCTTAAACCACTCATTCTAAGTACGGGAAGTCTTATCTACGACTCTAACCCTCATATCAAACTCTAGAACTCTAACTTGAGGCTCTAGTTTAGTCTACTAGTTTTCGGGGTATTACAATCAGAGATGTCAAAAGTATTTTGGTTTTCTGTTAACCGAATTAAAGAAGAGAGATGGTAATGAGGAAGGAGAAAGAGTTGTTGATTTCCCTCAGAAGTAAGAGATAAAGATTGCACTAAAATAGGTGAACAATCTCTGTCCATGGCTGAGAATCGAGCAACCTTCTATCTGAAGAGGAAAAAGGTGCGACGACCTATTTTGGGGAGAATATTGTTGCGTGGATAGGTTAGAAATGATTTGTTGTAAGTTTGGGAATAATGTTTACAGCAAATTTGGGTTGATTTGCTGGGTTTGGGCCGAAATTTTGGACTATTTGATATAAAAAAAATGGTTGAAACGTTTGGTTTGATTTGGGAGGTTTTTGGGCCAAAAGTTTTTGGTCTTCCTTTCTTCTTTTAAATTATTTTAGGCTTTTGACTTAATATAACTAACACAATATATGTTATAAGAAGATAATTAATAATTTATAAAATAAAAATATCAATATTATGATTTTACGTTAATAAAAAATATAGATTCAAAATTTTGATTTATAATTAACAAAGCTTGAAATAAAATGACGATAATTGATTACTTAAGAAAAAGAGGTGTAAAAAGCTTGTAACAGTAATTTCGATAATAAAATATATAGTTTTGGTAGTAAATAGTCGTAGTAGTAAAAATAGTTGGGAAAAATGATAATTTGATAGGTTATTAAATTAGAAGCTAAAAAACAATAGATCGGAAGAAAGGAGGGTCAAAATTCGGTGTCAACAAGAACAACATGTTGGGACCATATAAAAGTTCCAAGTTAAAATAAATTAAACCTTTTAACAGTCCTTTTCAATACTGTTACGAAGATTAACATAATTTACTAACCATTTTATAATAACCACAAAGCAAGCTTTGTTAGTTTAAATAATATATTAAATAACTCAACAAGTAAATGTTTAGATAATGAAAAATAAAGAGGTATAAAAGTAACCAATAATGATGATCCATTCAATATGTACATGACACATAACTCAATAACTTATCTTTTTCGAGTAAGCAACTAACTTGGAGAAATTACATACCTTACCTTTACCTTTTCAGAGGATAAATAAAATCAAATTCAACTTTTTGGAACAGTATATATAAAAAAAAATGTAGAGTACACTTACCAAAGTCATCATGAAAAATTTCAATGTAACTACATACCTGAAAAAAATCAAGTTGAATCTTAATTTGAAAAATTGGAGAATCGTGTTGATAACCTGTTGTAAAATTAAAGCAAAATAAGATAAGAAGTATAGAAGATGAAAGCAATAAAAATAGGAAGACAAAAGATGAAAGCTTTTCTTATTCTTCCAAGTATTCAAATGTATCCAATATGGACTCTTATACCTCTATTTATAGTGTTACATAGATGAATACAAAAGATTTGTCTTAAACATGACATTAACCGTGAATATGAAAGAGGAGGTTATGTAGGTGTAAGGTTACAAGTAGGAGTGTCAAACGAGGGAGTCGAGTCGAATATGAGTCGATCAAAAAATGAGTTAAATAAAAATGGATAAGTTACCCGACTCGACTCACATTTTAAATGGGTAAAAACGAGTTACCCAATTGATAATATGGGTGCCCATATTTACCCATATTATAATAGAAATCTTGTTAAAAGCTTTAAAACAAAAAAAATTTAAAGTTTTTTTTATCACTTCTCTCCACCCCCTACCAGCCCCCCCCACCCCCCTATCCCAAAAAAATTACCA
>NW_006238954.1:2691537-2717314 GCF_000226075.1 Solanum tuberosum
CCCTACCCCCTACCAGCCCCCCCTCCACACCCCATCAGAATTTTTTTTACAAATTTTAAAATTTTTTTAAAAAATAAAAAATTAAAAAGAATTACCATCCCCACCCCCTATCCCAAAAAAATGTAAAAAAAAAAAACTTTCTTACTATCCCACCCTTTATCACTTTTTTGTTTGTTTGTGTGAATGCACATCTTTTACCCATTTTATCTATTTAACTACCCATTTTTAAATGGGTAATATGGGTATTATTCGTTTTTACCCATTTTTAAATGAGTTGGATACCCAACCCATTTAAAATGGGTAAATATGAGCGGATACCCATATTAGCTACTCGTTCTGTCACCCCTAGTTACAAGAATGATTGTCATAAAGGTGGAGGCTATCTACGTAATAGAGGGAAGTAATGAAGATAATTAGTGAGAGTAACTTCTGGTGTAATGGACATCCACACCATAATATTTTATAAACCCATCTCCAACCCTACTCTATTTTACTCTCCATTCTCGACATTTGGAGAGTAAAATAGAGAATGCCCTCTCCAAGCACTCTCTATTTTATCCTCTACTACGAAGAGTTTTATAGTAGTTCTCCATACTCTCTATTTCACTTTTTGAATATTATATTATTATTTCTATTATTTTGTAATTAACATATTATTTTTCATATAAGACTATTAATTAAATCTCTAATATTTACAACTCTTTTAAAATGTAATATACATTTAAAAAGAAATATTATTTAATATATACTACTTTCATCTCGAATTAATAAATATTTTATTTTATTTTTAATTTTCATCACTTTGTGATACAATTTGATGTTTTTTTTATTAAAAAAAACTATAAAGCACAAAATTTAAATGATAAGATACAAATTTTAATTTAAAAATACAATACACAACATTATAATTTAAATACAAGATAACAATATAATACAATACATAACATAATAATTTTAAAAATCACAACAATAATTTGTTAATCCGGTAGTTCATTTCTAGATTTAACAATATTCGAAAAAGGAAGTATGTAGTGTATGATTTAGAGAAGTTGTGATTGTGCTTGTCGATTTCTTTTTCAATTATTCGTAGTTGTTCTTTAGAAATTTAGAATAAAATATAGTTTAATATTAAATAAAGAATTCCAAAAAATAAATTTTATATAACATGCAAATTATATAGGATGATTATTAAAGAAAGAAAATATTTATATTACGAAATAAGAAAATAAAAACGAAATAGAAATAATAATATATTATTGAGGAGAGAGAAGAACAATCTTTTTTAGAGAGGAAAATAGAGAATTGGGTTGGAGAATTTTCTTTTAAGAGAAAAATGCAGAAATATCATTTGGTTTTAGGTTAAAAATATTCTTGTTGTAAATATTTTAGTTCAAAAATATTCTTGCGCAATCAATATTTTGGCCAAGTAATGCTTTTATAGTTACTAAATGAATCTGAAAAAATAGAGAAATCTATGTTTGAAGAGTAAATTAGAGTGTAGGGTTGGAGATGCCCTAACAAAGAAATAATATATTTATTTAAAAAAGACATTTTGACTCATTTAGTAACTATAAAAGCATTACTTGGCCAAAATATTGATTGCGCAAGAATATTCTTGAACTAAAATATTTACAACAAGAATATTTTTAACCTAAAACCAAATGACATTTTTGCATTTTTCTCTTAAAAGAAAATTCTGAAGGACTTTTTTTTTTTCTTTTTTTGCTTGTGGGAAAAGGAAGATTCGGCGCGTGGGGGAAACGTGCACAGGCACGTGGAAAGTTCTTTGGAGAAAACTCTTAAACCCCATTTCTATGTCCTCGGTGAAACCCAAAAATCAATACTAGCATTTCCCCCTGTTTCTTAAACCCTTTCAAAACCTTCAAATTTTGCCGACGAAGCTGCCGGTGATGACTAAACTCAATGTATCGAACCCCAAAGTCTGGGTTGTGATCGGCGTCGGATTCGCCGGAATATTGATCCTGGCTGAGGTTAATCGGCGACGATTGAAAGCTAGAAACTCAATCAAACAAGACTTTGGCGCTTTTATTGAACGAATAGAGTTGCTTCCGTTTCCTCAACCACCTCCTCCAGCTGCTCGACTTTCCCTTTCTGGTCTCTCATTTGCCATCAAAGACAAGTTAGTCATACTCCTCTGTTCAAGTTAAAGTTTGGCGAAAACACTTTTTCTTTTGTTATTTTGTGAGGGTTTTGGTTTTGGAAGGATTAGATCTTGTAAGAAAAATAAAATGTTTTGTGCTATTGGACTAATAACAGTTTTGCTGCATTTCTGGACGTGGAATTGATTCTAATTTCTTTTTCTCTACTTCCACTGTTATAGTATTGATGTGAAGGAATATGTGACGGGTTTTGGTAGTCCTGCCTGGAAACGGATGCATGAGGCGGCTACAAAGACAGCCATGGTTGTAACTGCTCTTCTGAAGAATGGTTCTACTTGTGTTGGGAAGACTATCATGGACGAATTTGGACTTGGGTATCTTTCGCTTTTTCTATCTTATGTCACATTAATTTTATATGAAATATTTGATTCTACACGGAACTTAAAATGTTGATTTTAATTATACACTACTTGAATAAACATTAAAGCAATCTTGAAAAGTAGTTTTATAGAGAAAGCATGACATCAAGTTTCAAATATTGAATAGTTTAATGCATTTGAATCCGTAGAAGTTGTGAAAGATGTGGCCTCAGGGATTTGGTTTAGTGATAAGAGCACGACAAGAACGTGTCAGTCAGGCACATGCACATTTGAATCCTGCCGCAACAGAAGCTTGGTAGTGGAGAAGGGCAGACCTATCATCCACTGAATATCTAATCGTGCGTCACTAGCTCTCGTGATTTCTTGATTATAAAAAGAAAGATTGTAAAGATGTATAGAAATGGAATGGTGCAGCGCATTCTAGGATTTCTTGAAATGGGAAGACTGGCAAAAAAGTTGGAACAGAAGTAGTACGTTTTTCAGATATATACATGGCTATCATCTGTTGCTACACTCTCTTTCCTCCCTCTGTGTTTCTTTTGGCTGAGGAAAACAGTTTGTGTTTGAAGCAATGCAATTTCAGTGAAGGGAATTGATGTCTCTGTTGGAATGTTTCAGGATTACTGGAGAGAATGTGCACTACGGTACTCCAACTAATCCAAAATTGCCATCTCATATTCCAGGTGGCTCATCCAGTGGTTCAGCTGTTGCTGTTGCAGCTGAACTTGTTGATTTTGCTTTAGGTATGGTTGTCAATTTAAATTGCAGTTACTGAAAATCGCTGATTCAAAGTTTCCTTTTCTTCCGTTTCCTGTGTCTGTTCAATTTAGCTATAATGGTTTAAAGTATGAAGATGATGAAGTTACTAGACTCACAAATATGTTTGAGTTGTTGAAGATATTTTCATGTTCTAGTCACCAAGAATGTTTGCGTGAGGCCTAGTAGTCAATGAAGTGAGAGAAGAACCATGAGGTCTCCAGTTCAAATCCAGGAAAAAAACACCCGGTGATCCTTTCCATCTGATATGCCTTGGTGGCAAAGTTATACCTAGTACCTGGTGGGTCATTGGTACCCTGTGGAATAGTCGAGGTGCGTCTAAGATAGTCCAGACACCACCCGTCTTAAAAAAGATATATTCCTGCTATAGTCTAGGCCTCCTCTTACCTTTGTCTTCCTCTTATGGATAGATTTAACATTGAGTTGTGTTTTCCTCATCTTATATATCTGCGAAGTATGAACATGATGGAATGAAAGATTTAATTTGTAAGTTGGCCGGCTTCTATTTAACTAATTGGAGTGGTATTAATTTGTAATAAAAATTCACTTTGGGTTCAGAATGCTAGATGGTTATAGAGTCTGATCTATTGCAGGTACCGATACGACTGGGTGCATTAGAGTCCCAGTAGCATTTTGTGGTGTCTTTGGGTTTAGGCCGTCACATGGGGCCGTATCAACTATTGGTGTTCTGCCTGTATCACAAAGTTTGGACAGTATTGGTATGTATCATTTTGTTTTCTCTAGACTATTACCACAGTATTTGCTTTGTGACAAATCATATATTTATATAAAAGAGAACCCTAGGCCCGCCTACATGGCGCCACCACAAGCAAGAATTTCCTTTTAAATTTATTTATTTCCAAAAAAACCCTTCTCCTTTCATGAAAAGACGTGACTTTTATGAAAAGTTGTGACTTTTATGAACAGTTGCGACTTTTATGAAGAGTTGCGACTTTTATGAAAAGTTGCGACTTTAATGAAAAGTTGTGACCTTTCCGAAGGGTTGCAACTTTTCCAAATAGTTGTAACATTTGTGATAAGACACAATAAACATTTGTTCATACTACCCTTTGTTGTCTATAAATAGAGGGATTTCCTTAATTTGTGTACTTTGCTCCTGTTGAGTGGCTCACTGACACCATTGCTTATGTTACATATGGTATGTATTTTTACAATCATTAATTAATTAATTAATGCTTATGTTATTAAGGATAAATGATAAGATTTAATAATTTTCATTTTCCTTTACATATATTATTAGTGTTTGTTACTACATAATCTTGTATGCAAGATAATATAGTGTTTTAGTTTTAATGCCCGATAGGGTTTTAAGTAATATTTTATAAATTCCATGACATTAAATTACCGCGCGAAGCGCGTGTAATTTTTACTAGTGCAAAATATATCTGGAGAGGTCAAATTCTATATCTGCAGCCTGTAAAGTAAACATTTAATCAAGAAGTAGAAAAAGTCTCCCAGGAGAAGACCTTAATTTCTTGTTGCGAACTGCACTACTAGAACCAGGATAGTAGAGAGTTCTTCACTTTTCCATATTAGAACAGCACCAGAAAAGGAGAAACTAAAGTTGAGAAGTTTGTTTAATGCTGAATGGGATAAAAAGGAACTTTTACTTATTTCCCTCTTTACCATTTGAGGCCCCGATCCAACTCCAATTTTTGATACTTTTCATGACCATGAAACTAATTGACAGGCCAACCTACAACCCCAATGTCTGATACTTTTCACGACCATACTAATTGACACATCAACCTATTGGTGGAATGTCTTGATTTAGAGGGTTTTTGGATTGGCTTTTCAAAAATACCTAAAAGCTATAAGTTAGAAATACCCAACTTTTGGGTTTTAACTTATTTTTGTACTTTTCTGGCCTAAAAGTAAGTGCTTAAAAACACTTTCTATTTTTGCCAAACACTACAAGAAAGAGAAAAAGAACTTAGCCAAAAACACTTAAAATAAGTCAATCCAAACACTCAATTAGTAGGTAACTATGTGAGTACAAGGGAACTATCAACTACTTAATTAGTATTAGACAAGCAATTAACTGGCGCAATGTAAAATTAGGTAGCTTCCTCAGGAATAAAATATATTGTGATAAAAAGGAAATAAGATTTTTTTTTTTATAAATACACAAGGGTTTGGAAACATTTCTATCACCAGAGCATTAAGATGTTGAGTTTTGTCTCTAAATTTCTCTTTTTGAACAGGTATAAAATATGGCTCTAGATTTCTTTACTTTCTGGCATAAAAAGGTTTGATCTAATCTTCTTCCAAAACATGGGAATCCCTATATGGTGGGTGATTTGGAAGGTAAGAAATGCCCAAGTGTTTTGAAGGCGACATTGTAGTTAAGCTTAAACTCAACAATATATCCCTGCTTAGTTTTTGATACAACATTGGCACGCCAAATTTCTTAGAGTCAAATGCCATGATTGGATTTTTTAGTTCTCTCACTCTTTTTGAAGTCCTTTCTTTCTCTTGGATGTACCTGAAACATAAGAACCGCTAGTTTCTGGATATTTGGGACACTATTTGAGGGATGAAATGAGACTTGTCTTTGAGGAACCAATCCATTCTAACCTCAGATTGATGAAGAACTGTATGCAAATTAGGACAAGTTTGAGAGGCAAGGCAGTTTCTTAGACATGTAAATTATCATAGGGTGAGGGGAAATTTTCATCATTTGTGCCTCATCATTGGTCCATTTCACACCTCGACTATCTCTTTCCTCCAACTTTAGTTGTTCGGCTAAGTGTGCATTATAAGTGCTTAATGAAGCAGGGTGTGCAAAAAAAGATGCATGCTCAAAGGGGCGGACTGGGCAGCAATTAATATAATGATAAGCTTCAAAATTCAAAACAAGTTCTCTATGATTTCTGAAGAGGAGCATACCTATTTACAAAGACCCTTCGATGAGGAGGAGATTCCGGACAACATCAAATTATGTGCCAAGGAGAAAGCCCCAGACCCAGATGGCTCTCCAATGATTTTTTTTTTCCCACACTTTCTGGGATGAAGTATAATAGGGACTTTGGCATATTTCACTCTAATCAGAATTTGAGAAGTGTTTTAATGCAACCTTTATTGTATTAATACCTAAACAGTTTGGAGCCTCAGATCTTAAAGATTACAGACCAATTAGTCTGGTTGGAGGATTGTACAAGATCATGGCTAAGTTACTTGCTGAAAAGCTAAAGAAGGTGGTGGATAAATTGGTAAATAAAAATCAGATGACTTTGATAAAGGGAAGACGGATTATGGATGTTGCCCTAATTGCTAGTGAGTGTATACTTAGACTCAAGGATGAAAGATGTGAATGCAGGATTAATTTTGTAAACTAGACATTCAGAAAGCCTATGACCATGTTAACTGGTCTTTCTTACTCAACACTATGAGATAGACCAAATGGTTGAAGTGGATAGAGGCATGTATGAAGACAGTTAGATTCTTTGTCCTTGTCAATGGAGAGCTAGTAGGTTTCTTCAATGCCGAAAGAGGATTGAGACAAGGAAACCCTCTCTCCGCCTTTTTGTTTATATTGGCATTGGAAGATTTTAATAGCTTGATGAGAATAGCCACAGAGAACAATGGCTAAGGGGCTTTCAAATAGGAGCCAGAAATGGGGGTGGAAAAGAGATCAGTCATCTGTTGTATGCAGATGATATCCTAGTTAGGCAAAAAGTAGATTGATCCCTATCAAAGAAATTCCTCGGATTCAGATATTGATAAGTATACTTGGTTGTAGAGTAGAGGGACTACCTACCACTTATGGGAATGCTACTAGGTAGTAGGCACAACTTTAGAAATATGGGATGGAATCATGGAAAAGACAAAAAAGAAGTTAGCAAGATGGAAAACTCAATACCTCTCACGGGGAGGTAGAACCATATTGATAAAATCAATATTAGACTCACTTCCCACCTATGTAATGTCTCCACTTCCTATTCCCTCTAAGGTGGTGAAAATATTAGATAAACTCATAAGAAACTTCCTCTGGAAAAGAGGCAAAGAAGAAAAGAGCTATCATCTAGTGAATGGAATACAGTAATGCTAAGCAAAGGAAAGGGAGGCTTGGGAATCCAAAATTTGAGAGTGCAGAATTAAAGTCTCCGAATGAATCAGTGAGGAGAAGACCCTTTGGAGGGAAGTGATATTGGCAAAATATGGTGAACTTAGTCCTTGGGTCTTAGGACAGCTTCAATGCCATGTGTTGGGGAGTGTGGAGATACATCAGAGCCATGTAGACTCACCAGAAGAAGAACTAACTCTGAAGGTGGGGAGCCATGTAGACTCACCGGAAGAGTACCTTTCATATCATCCATTAAAACGAATTGAGAATGGACAATTGTGTACTAAACTATAGGTATTTCATTTGTTAATAAGAAAAAGCACCTAACTAATCAAAGATACTGATATGTTCCACGACTTGTTAATACAAGAAGGAACTTCTGTAAAAGCAATGGGAAGAGTTACTCTGATACCCATGAGTGATGCCTATTTGGGTAGAGTCATAACTTATAATTGCCCTGGCTAACTCAAGAGAAGCTGCAAAGAAGAGGCTTTGAAATAGCTTCTTGGTGTTCACTGTGTAATGAGACAAATGGGACTAATAGCCATCTATTCTCCATTGCAAAGTCACTGCTCAATTATGGGCCATTTTTCTAAGCAGAACACATACAAACTGGACAATGCCAGAACACACTGCAGACCTTCTTAATTGCTGGGTGAGAAGAGGGGGGAGTAAGAGCCAGAAGAAATGGTGGAACATGATACCCTCTTGTATATGGTGGACTATTTGGAGTGAAAGAAACAAGAGGTGTATGGAAAATACTGCAGAATCAGTGCAAAAGATCAAATGGCATTGTATGAAGACTTTCTTTTTTTGGTGTAAAGAGGAGGGTATAGAAGAGGCTGGACAGATTTTAAATTCTCTCTTCTTTATAAGTTTAGTAGCAGCTTTCTTGAGTTGGTCTTTTTTGGGTCACTAATGTAAATCTTTGTGATGGTTGCCAGCATACCCTCATTGCTGAGGAACCCAACTTTACCTTTATCAAAACAAATTGCCCTGGCTATATTTATTGATGGTAGAGATTAAAAAAATTTGCTTTTGAATTTTGATTAATTGAAATTTAAGATGGTCAATATTGTAAATATACAGACCGTCTCTTTGGGCTTTTAGGTATTCCTGCTAGGCATTAAATCAGTTGTCTATTCTTTATGGTGGCAATCCCTTTTACAGGATGGTTAGCTCGTGATCCATCTGTGCTGCATCGAGTTGGACATGTGTTGCTTCAGATACCATCAATTGAACCTAAGAGGACAAGATGCTTTGTTATAGCCGATGATCTTTTTCAGCTCTGTAACGTACCAAAACAGAAGACAGTGTATGTTGTCACCAAAGTAATAGAAAAATTATCTGGATGTAAGTTGCAGTTTACTTTTTCTTTTTCCTCCTAATATATATCATAATTTTTTGATGCACTCATTTGGTTGCCAGATGCTGGCACTCTCTATTTCTTTGCATCACTTTTCATTTTTCTTGTTTGCACAGACCAGACACCCAAACATCTGAACCTTGGGCAGTATATTGCATCAAACGTACCCAGCTTAAAAGGTTTCATTGAACAATCAACCATCCAGCAGAATGGGATGTCTACTCTACGAGCTCTCTCTTCTGTGATGTTTCTTCTTCAAAGGTCATGCACATGCCATACTTTGAATATTGTACTAGGCTGATCTTCTTACTAGAAAGTGATATAACTTTTAAGCTACTTTTATTATGCTTTCCACTTTCACGTTTCTTGTTTGACAATGTGTCCTGCTATCGTTAGTAACTTAGTGGTTTATTATTTAGTATGGACCAGAATCAGTTAAAATGAAGTGGTATATGTCAGAGAAGACAATAGACCTCTTGAGTGCTTGGAGTGGAGTAGTTGGTGGTGTTAACCAGAGGAAATGATGGCAAACCATCCTAGCATGCATTTGGTGACGGTCTGGAAGGAAAGCAATTTCACGACTTTTTGAGAATACAAGGAACTTCTCAGAGAGAATAAAATTAAATTGTATATTACTTTTTATTTTTTTGGAGTAAAGGATTCTGTAAATGATAGTGAATCCATACTGCAAAGCTATATAATCCCTGTAAGTTTTTGTTGATTAAGGGGAGTTTTATGCTTTGTTTCCTCTGGAGATTGTATTCTCTCTTTCTTTATCAGCACAAACTTTGTGCTGATGTTTTAATGAAATGAGACCATTCTCCAAAAAATAATAAATAGGAATTGGTTTCAAAGATTTGAGTCTCTTTAAAGGATTCTCTCTTCACAAGAATCTCTCTGCATTGATATCTCCAATCCCTATATGTAATCTCTTCCTACTCGTATTTCATTTGGCCATAGTTTAGTTATGGCCACCTGCATTGGGTTGGATGACCATCTTGTGAGAAAGGAGTGTTTGTTTATGTGAGGAATCTCAGATAGGAATCCAAAAACTATCGAGCTACTGTTTTTGCTGCTCTTCAAATACAGGTCAATATTGTTGACAAGATCATCTGCTTCTGTCTCACATCTCCGTACCCTCTTGGCTTCTACTTGTATGGAGACATTTTGTTTCTCGGAAGTTCTTCGTTTGTGTGTTTCTGGGGTGCTGAAAATCTCATCTAGCATTTAGTAAAATATTGATTTACATAGAAAACTAGAGAACTACTCTCGTTCTTGGTTCAAGACATAATCTCTAGTTTATTGACAACTTCAAATTTGGCATGTAGTAAAATATAAATTATCTGACACTCATGCATTACATGATGTCTAAACTCATTTATGGAGTATTTGACATTGGGACTAATGGAATTGGAAGCTGCATGGTTTCATTCTCTAAAACTCTTTTTTTGATCCTATCTAAATTGTTCTTCTGTTTAGCATGTTCATCCAGCGAGCTTAGTGGGATTTTCAGCTTTTCTCTGTTGAATATACCGAGAAGGCTTCTGTAGAGTTTATGTTCTATCACCAGAACAACTATGGGACATACCTAGTTGTGGCACTGATGTTTCGTTAATCTACTTCCACCTTGAGACATTCAACTGCTAACTGTCATTTTCATAGTTCTAAAGCATTCCATCGTTCACCACATTTGGTAAATTTGTCAAAACTGCAAATGATTTGGAAGTTAAGTAACAGTTGACTGGCTAGTTGATAGTTACACTGGCTGTATTTTGCCCTTCTGGTGGTAAAGCACTGACAGCCATGTGCAAGCTGATGCTGATTGTGGATGATAGCAGGTAGTGGTGGGTTTAATTGGATTTATTTTTGAATAAAGAGGGGATTACTACTCTTTACTTTGTTGCCTTTCCTGATTTATAGATACGCTCAACGACTACATATGTGCTATATCTGGTTTTTCCATCTTCTTCCTATCGTATGTTGTTCAAAATTCTGATTTAGTCGAGGCACTGATTTCCCTGTGATCATCTCTGATGCTTAGTTTTTCTCAGATATGAGTTTAACACAAATTATGAAGAATGGATGAAGTCTGTGAAACCGAGGTTGGGTTCTCAAGTCACCAATCACATTGCTGCAGCAGTTACCTTGGCTCCTGAGAACATCAAAGTTCTTTACAAAGTTAGGACCGAGATGCGAGTTGCTATGCAGAATCTTTTGAAGGTACATTTCGACAGCCTGAAGTAAAAAATGAAGTTCTCTTTTTCTGTTATGATTCCTTTTCTCCCCATTCTTCATCTTTCCTATCTTTTTTTTTGTTTTGGAAGGCTGGGGTGTTGGGATTACCACTCCATTTGTGGCAGCTACCATTAGCTTCTTCTCTTCTTCGTCAAAGCCACTTAATCAGGGGCGTATCTAGGAGGGGGTCACAGGGTCATGTGATCTCATGCTCTCCTCCTGAGATCATGTAGAGTAGTGTTATATTTTTTTAAAAATACTTAAATATAGATGTGTGAACCCACACTCGAAGTATCATATAATGCAATGATGCTTGGGTGCACTTCTCTAAGTGAGGATAGAAATTTAAATCTTTTATCTATCTCAGTCTTTTTTGTTCTAAAATTAGGTAACACCTCTTTAAGTGGTTATTGGTAGCACTTTTGGGGTTTTAATTAATATTTTTTCTTTCTTTTTTTGCCTTAACCTTTCAAAATTTTCAAGTTTGTCACATTGGAAATTCCTATTTTTAGCAATGCAATTTTTTTATATAATTAAACCAATGTGTATATTAAAACAATTAGTACTCAAATGATATAACATACAGTCAATGATCTCAATACCTTCTACACAAAATGTAACTATATGTATAAAATCACTATTTTTTTTTAATATAAGAATCAATTTTGGACCTATAATTTTAAATGTTTAACGGGTTCAAGTGATAAGAACATGAAGGTCAAACCAGTCAAATTTATATATTAAATCCATCTTTTCATAAATGCACCCATCCTTTAGAAATTATGCATATGCCTCTGCACTTAATATTTCACATAACTTTGATACAACTGTCAGGGGAACAGTTTTGAAAAGTTTACTATGTCATTTACCACTTCAAAAATGTCTGATGCAATATCTAGTCTTGCATCCCCTTTTTATGTAACAATGTTTGTTTTTCGGGTTGTCCTAAAATATTTGGCACACATATAATACACAAACAAATTAGGAGGCATTTGGTTGGCTGATTAAATTCATAATGCATATAGTATTGGTTGTGGTTCTTTTGTTATTGAAAATTAACAAAAGGTACGTAAGACTCGTGTTAGTTCGGTGTCCTTTTTTTGTCGAATCCCTCAAATTAAGGATAAGTATTGCAGGAATGAAGGGATCAATAATCCCCTCCATGTTAGTTGTTTCCTTTTTGCAATTCCCTATAATATGGTACCTTGCATTACAATACAAATGTATTATAGTTCCATTCTTGATCTCCGCGTTATTATATCTGCATATCAAATGACATATAAAAAGGACTTTTTAAAATAGTGAGATGGCATGCTAGCAGCATTCAGAAGATCAAGATGAAGAGTTTGAGTTTGCTGTATTTTTGGTGTAAACAGGATATGTTGGGGGAGGTAGTAAGTCTAGTGGACTTCATAGTACAATTGTTAAGTTCTTTTTTGGGTTTTTGGTTATCAGGATGCCCTTTGGGGTTGTAAATCCCACCTCATCAGTTTTTACTTGATGAGTTTTTTGGTGTGAATACAAAGTTACCTTATCAAAAAAAAAATATAAAAAAAATAGTGAGATGGCATGTTAAAGCTATACGGAGTCGTTTGGTTTGAATTCAAGTTATGACAGGATTAGTTATGATGAGATAAATTATAATGGGATAAATTATGATGGTAAGTTATGTTGAGAATATTTTTTATTGAGTGTTTGGTTTGTTGTATTCAAAATAATAGGTTTTGCATAAATTTTAAGAACAATTTATTTGTTTACAAAAGTACCCTTCGTGAATGTGAAAAGTGATGTATAGAAAAGGTTTTAAAGGATATTTTTGTCATTTACTTATTTTATCTCGGGATAACTTATCCCGGGATTACGATACTACCCAAGGGGAGGGATAACTTATCCCGGGATTACGATATTGCCCAAGGGGAGGAATAACTTATCCCGGTACTAATTATTAATCTCGGGATAAGTTATCCCGGACATGCCTACCAAACAACAAATTAAGTGGCACTACAATTTAATCCCATGACTATTTTGTGTAATCCTTCACACCAAACGACCCCTACAAGTATTGTTTTACCTCTCTAAGAAACTTCTACGCAAATTCTATTAATGATTTATATGTTATATTTGACTACTATCAGCTTATTATCTGATATAGATTCCTGATTCCTCTGCTTGACTGCATCACATAAAATAATTTATTTTTAAAAGTTGAATCTAAAAATACAATCTCAGTTCAGTCTGAAGTTGAATAAGGAGAACATGCCCATTCAGAGAATCTTTACATTGATTTTATTGTTTGTGGTATCCTTTCATGGAACTTGTGTCTCAAGGACTCATTTCGTTTTGTTTGAAGAACGATGGCATATTGGTTCTTCCGACGATTGCAGATCCTCCTTTAAAATTGAAGTCAAGGAAAGGTCTATCTGCTGAAGTTCATGATAGAGCATTTGCTTTATTGGGCATTGCCAGCATGTCAGGATGTTGTCAGGTAATTCCATGTTGCAGTATTCAAGCATCAAGTAGTACTTTGTCATCCTCATACTTTTGTTTTCTTTCCATATTTTAGTGATTTCACTGTGCACAATCTGTTCCTTGTTTTGAATGTCAGGCTGCCATTCCTTTTGGAGAACATGATAACTATCCTATCTCCCTGTCATTTATTGCATCTCACGGGACTGATAAGTTTCTACTTGACACTGTCTTGGATATGTACTCATCTATCCAAGATGAAGTAATCATACAATCCAGTGCATCTCCATTACCAGATACCAATGGTAGCATTGATGCATCTGAGCTTTTGAAAGAAAAGGTTTTATTCTCCACTTTTTTTTCTTTTAATATGCTAAAATCAATTGCTTAGTTTATTTGACATGATTATTTTGCAGATTTTTAAGTTGGGCATCAGACTATTCTGTTTCCTAATCTGAAAGTCTGCAAAGACCTGATAGTTAAATTCCCAGCTCCTTATTACAGCCTTTTAGCTGCAAGCCCCAAAGATTCAATATTATCTCTAATGAGGAGCAGTATGGGGCACTTGAAATTATTATTATTCAATATAGATGGCTGATTAAATATTTGGAATTTTCTTCCAATTTTTTCCACATTGTAATCATCCTTGCTTCTTGTTATTTTGCCTTCTTCAGGAAGGTGAGAAGCAAAATGCTCTCATTTTTTCTTCATATCTTTACCCAAACTTGTGCATTTCCACTATATCTCTCTTGCCTGGTCTCTCCTCCAAAAGAAGAGTGCTAATAAGACATAATTCAGTTTCTACTCAAAATGCTACTGGCACGCGGTTACCATAATTGTAGCAAATTTTGCAAGCATGGCTAACAGTCTATACTACAGATTTTTAAGTTCAGTCTTAAGTAACAGTATATGCAATTGTTTTATCTTTTTGATACTGTGTTTTAGGCTTCTTGAAATTTAACCAATGAGAAATGAAAGAATTTTGTGCCTGATAGTCATTCGTCTTCAATTTACCATCTTCTGGACGTTGTGGGATCTGTCATTAGTATGCTTTTCTAGTTTATCATGGTAATTTGATACATTCTATATAGGGAAATGCTGCATTTAAGGGCAAGCAGTGGAACAAAGCTGTAAGCTACTATACAGAAGCAATAAAATTGAATGACAACGCTACATATTATTCCAACCGGGCAGCTGCTTACTTAGAATTGGGATGGTATGATAATAAATTATGATACTAGTGCAACTTCTTCAATGTTTTCTGTTTGAATTCGTCTTTTACCGAGTGATTTAACTTGCAGCTTCCAACAAGCTGAAGAGGACTGTACTAAAGCAATTTCACTTGATAAAAAGGTATCAGGAGAAACTTGGAATTTTGCAACTAATATTAGTGAACTGTTTAACTTCTTTTTTTTGTTTTTGAATTGTACCCAATCTAATACTGTTTCGAAGTTTTATTTCAGGGTAATAGTATTCAAACACTTGTATTTGATGAAGGGTTTTTCACCCTATTACAGGGCTTTTAAGGGAAAATCTTTTAAAAAGTTAACCTTAAAGGAGTGTTAGTTTTGAAAAGAACTCTTTTTCCCTCTGTTTATATTTGCTGTCTGGCGTTTGTCCTGTGGATATTATGTAGTAATCTAAGCATAACATAAAATGCACCCAAAAGTTTATCAGAAAACATATGAATTTCTCAAGTACGTGTACAATTAAATGAGTGGTGGTAGAAACTCCTGTCAAGCAAATTTGTTTGAGTTGTGTAAGATATATGAATGTTGTACCATTTCTCTTGTTTGTTCAAGGTGACACATTGTACAATTTCTCTTGTGGTGTAGACTCATATTATTCTACCTTTTTCCTCTTGTAGCTTAGGTTCACTATTTGATGCATGAGAGTGCAGATGCCCATCTCCCATACATTCAATTTCCATTTTTATGATCCAAATATATTCTAACTGGGTTGGATTTTTTTATTTTTGTGTGCAGAATGTAAAGGCTTATATGAGAAGGGGAACTGCCAGGGAGTCCCTTCTCTTCTATAAAGAGGCTCTTCAAGGTAAGTTTGTGATGTTATGTGCCAGTCTGTCTGTAGCAAGGTGCATGTTTCCAGTTGTTTGCGCTCTCTCTGCGTGCAATTTTATGTTAAGTCCTTTTCAGCTATCTTTTCATGGTCTCATTTGCGTAGGACGAAAATTTTTAATTGCACAGAATTTCCCCATGACTAGCTTTCCAAAAACTAATGAAAAATATTTTATTTACAAAATTTGATTTAGTCATCTCATGTAAGTTTTAAAAGATCTGTAGTACGCCGCTCGAGGGGGGAGAGGGTCAGATTTCTGGGTTGGCTGCTATTTCATTATTCAGTGCCTTGTGTGTCACCGGGCAAATCTAAGTAGCAGTGTGCGTGATCAGGTGGGATCAAATTAGCAGTAGGTGCAATCTCAGCAATTGTTTTTGGCTCATGCTCATACATACATATGGATGAATCTGCGTTGAAAAAAAAACTATGTTTATGTAACCACTTTCTAGTTAATCCTAATAATTTTTGAGGAATATTATGTTGACTGTAAATTTTGTGACTTGCTTTCCATATTATCTTTTCATGTTAGCTGTGAACTATATTTATTAAAGTCAGGTTGGATGGTCCGTCCTGGCCAGAGATGGGCATCCAATTTCCTTTTAGTTAGTTCATTTATTAATTTACTGTGGATTTTGATATTGCAGATATTAGACATGCACTCGTTCTGGAACCACAGAATAAGTTTGCGAGTGTGTCTGAAAAGAGACTCAGAAAGCTAATTAGTTGATCACTTACTGCTAAGACTGATGATATTAAAAACCCAGAGGAAAATCAGCGGAGTAATAATGTATACGTTAAAAAGGCAGAGGATTTTTTAAAAAGAGATACAGATGAACCTTGTTGGGTTACTGGAAGCTTAAGCTTCTAACTAAAACTGTATGATTCCTTGTATTTGCTCATGGATATCTGTTTTTCTTCTTCTTTCTGGTCCAAGTCTCCACATGTAAGTAATTCATCCATTGGAGAAAAATAATCTGTTTTCGTTCCCATTTGACCTTTATCCAACAAGAAACATCGTACAACTATGAATATTGAAGATTGTGAGAATTGTATGATGTTGTGTGATGGAAAGCCATATTTTAGGATGTATGATATATGATATATTTTGTATGTTAACCTATCTATACTTGCACAAAATAGAAAGTTAACGGTCTAGAAGGCAATATGACATTTTATGCAACAACTTTACATCTCATTGTTGCTGACATGCTTCTTTCATCAACTCAATCGGCAGGAAAAAATATTAGACAAAATGTCTATTGAGTCATCGGGGCCATTCACTGCTCTATGAAGTGAGCTAAACAAAGACTTGATTGATGGAGAACAATAGGAATCACAAAAATCAAGAGAAAGCAAATAGCAATAAATCATTTAGTACAGCTCAAACATGGTTGTTAAGTCAAAACAAGTGACCTTTATGCATTTTAAGTGGCTTTTTAAAAATTCTCTTGCATAAGCCTTCAATCATACCCTTTTATCAATACTACTCTTACATATGTATATAATAATAATATCTGTGTATATTCATGTACTTCCCTCCTATATTCATTATTCAAATTCCCACCAGTTTATATCAATAGGCAATACATACATAGTGTTATAACATCATATATCAGGTTGTTATACATACACTATTATACAACTGTTATATAGTTTATACACATTCATGCTCTCCCCTTCCAATCGCCATACACTTCCATTTCAACACCTCGCTGACGAAGAAGCAGGAGAGATGCAGAATGCAGTGGTTGCTGATCATGGAGGAATGGGAGAAGATGGAAAGACAGGAAGTAAGCATGAACAAAGAAGAAAAATAGGGCTTCTTTTTTGTTTAGGGCTGTTAATAGATAGAATTAAAAAGGGTCGCAAATGCCCTTCAACTATGCCTTGCCCACAATAGTTTGATAAGCTCTTATTGTTACTTACTTAATAGTTTGGTCTAAAAATGTTTACGTAATTAGTCAAAATGTTTTCCTCCAAAGAAATTTTTTTTTTTTTTTAAAGAGAACACATTTTTTTCTTAATGATAATTTTTAAATTAGAAATCATCCTACCTCAATTCAGAAAAGATTATTTTCTATTTTATTAAAAATTATTTTATCATTGTTTAAATAAAAATTAATGATAGGTTACAATGATCTTATATATATGACCTATATTTTCAATTAAAAAGGTATATTGAGTTATTCTTATTTAAACGTTAATGAGATTTAAGAAGAAAAAAAAAGATTATTTCCTACTTATTTGTTGGTTGAAGTAATTTTAAGAGAAAGAAACAAGAATTGGATTCTTTAATAATAGTATTTTTATCAAGAATAAAATATGTTTAAGCAGATCAATATACTAATATATTTATAAGAAAAAGACCATTTTTGACCTATTAAATAACAAAAAGTACATTTTTGGACCAAACTATTGACATATGTGACATATTTAGACGGATAACAATTTTGTTCAATTTCACATAATTTAAGTACATTTTTTGTTCCTTTTTTAGTTCCCTTCTATGAACTTTGTTGAGAGTGGTTAGACAGTTAGTTAAATAACTGTTAGTTTGTTAGAGAAGTTAGTTACGAGATCTAGTTGATTAGTTATTTAACTGGTCATTAGTCAAGTAATTACTACAATTAACTAGCTAAAGTCTAAACTAGTTATGTATATAAGCACTAGTATGTAGTACTCTATGATTAAGATTATATAATATCAGAATATCTTCTCAATTACTTTCATTCTACCTTTCCTTTTGTCTTTCTTCATAACTGATCTGGCAGAATCTGCCTAATTCTACAAACTTGCTATGTCTCAATTGTTAATTTAGTAGATTTGTGTGGCTGTAATCTATTTTAGCTTCTTTGTTGGTAACATTCTCCACAAGTTATTTGGTCATGTAATTCATAAGGGCATGAGATAGTTTTCAAAATTAATGTACCGCTTGCTTATTTCTGCGAACGTTTAAGTAGCAATCAGATCTCTGTCCATGCTCAGAATTCAACAAGTTCATTGAGAAGTCTACATAACAATTCTCTCTTAATTTTATTCATCCAATAAAACCAGTAGCAAGAATAAGCACAGGCGAACTTTTCTTTTGGCAATGTGATCAGCCAAGAGAATAATACTTGATTGGAAAACTAGTGCTTTCCTATTGCAAATGGTTTCCGTTGCTGTATTGGTAGCTCCAAATCAGGTTCAATTGCTGTCAAGGGAGAAAAGTACTCGTCTACCATGTCATTCGTCACATGTTCCAAGCTTGGAGGATCCCACTGCATGTTTTACCAACAGTTCAGATAATTCTAAAACTGACAATTGGCATGCTCCAAGAACTGAACTACGATTAGTTCAAACAATTCAGGTATACAAGGCCAGATTTCTCGAGAAAATGGTATTAAGCAGCATTACTCCACAACACGGAGTTGCATTGAATCAAAATGAAATACACCCAATAGAGTTAATGCGCCGTTAAGCATGCATCATAGTCCTCGTTTTTGTGTCCATGCACTTTGTATGTGTCCCCCTCCCCACCCCTTCAATTGTAATAAACTATTGAAAGTGACAAGAGTGGTATGCTTTAGAGGTGCAAATTTTTCGTTGACTACCTACAATATTACTTCATGCCACTTGCTCCACATGAAAATATTATTCACTCTTGACTATTTGTGACTATGATGAAAGATCACACATGCCTCACCCACTACTTAATACTTCCATCATATGCCACTAACCTTTATCTCTAATCAACGATTTCAAGAAAATCATTCTCCACATAAATTGTTTCTATGAATATACATCATATCTAATGAAGTGTCAAAAGAAATGGTGTACCTTGGGGGAATGATCTTTATCCAACATCCGCGCTCGAACCCCCTATAAGAAGACACCCATGCAGTTATAAACGCAGAGAGTCACAGTTTCTACCAATTGAACCAGATTCAAGAAACATGATGTACCTCGCAGTAGTCACGAGTAATATGTCCAAAGAATGCTTGTAATGTCATTCGATACTCACGAATTATGCACTGGTCAAGAGTTTGATTTCTACCTTCACGTATCTGTAGGAAGCACAACCTTGTAGTGTCATCCAAGAATGAAGGGGGAACATGTTGCAGAGTTAAGTGTTCGAAAGGAACTTACTGATCGTAAGGAAACCTTCAAGCTCAACGGCGACACCTCTGTTAGTCTCTTCAGTGTTGAAATGCACCAGGCATCTGCTGTTTTGGCTGTTTCACTTTCCTAAATTCTTTAGGAATTAATGATCAGATGTATGCTAAAAAAATATTTAGAGAACAAGTGAAGAAATTTAGATCCTGTGCGTACTGCCAGGAAATAAAACTCCTGTCCTGTAGAAATTATTTTGAATAGTTTTGCTAGCTTGGGTGGCTGTGGTATTAAATTCAAAATTCCTAGAAAAATTTGTATGTATATATGCTTTCTGAAATATAGTTGTGCAGACAAGGATTGAGATGTGGATATCTGTTACGTACACTGACAAAAACTCTGTTTCTGGATCTCTGCTAGTTAGGTTCTCATCCTTTAAAATTGTTTGATTAAACACAAAAATGAAGATATTATTCATCAGAAACAGTTTCATATCTTTTCAAGAGATTTTGTAGGATGATGTCTTTGTTACAAAAACATAAGGTAAAGATTTCATTCTTACCAGAGAATCAATGATTTCCTCCACTGTCTCATTGCTGAAACATTTATTAAGTATTTCAATCCTACACAAAACAGATTAAAAGGATTAACACAAACATCAGATATAGGCAGGTTTTCAAGCAGAAACCACATAGAAGGACAACAGGTAAATAACCAAAAAGTTTTGAAAACTAAAGAAAAACCACAATTAGAAGACAGGAGAAAGCCTGAAGCTTGAACCAAAATCATCAGCCTGTACAATTCATACTACGCAAATCGCCCAACTTTTAAGCATCGGAACTTAAGGCAAGCAAGGTGTAAGGTTGGACAGCAGGTGAAACTGGGTGATGAAGCACTTCCAATTGTCATAGATGCAGAATAATGCTAACATACAATCAAGTCGCAATGAAGAGTGCTAAAGAAAGTAACTAATAATGCAAAACAATTTGTTTTTGAATAGTATTTCTTTTTTAAAGATTGCATAGGGTACTCTCCAATAAGTGTGTTTATGCATCCCAAAAAAGATGTAGCCATACGTAGTGAATGCCACAAATTGAAATTTATTATAAAAAGAAGCTAAAATTATTGCTAGAAGGCGAGAGAACAATTCAAAATAGTGTTAATGCACTAAGCAATATGAGAACTAGAAGCATGAAAAGTTCAGGGTCCATTGACTGATGCAGGTTAAATGGTTTCTACAACAAGAGGGAGGAAGGGATTGATTTTCTAAAGAAGCCTAGATACCTAAAGAAGCTTTACAAAACCCACCCCACTCCCCATCTGAATGGAAGCTCAAACGGTATGGATCTCTAATTTGAAACTGCTGCACAAGATGAGCAGTACCTTTGGAATACACTCATTTGATCCAGATGGACAACATCTTCAAATTTTGCAAGACAATTTCCAATGACAGAAGGATCATCCGTCATAAGCTTTCCGAGTTGTTCCTCGACTAAGGGAAGCCTCTGAGAGGATTGGAAAGGAGAAAGCAATATAGCCAGATACAGATTTATCAGGTAATCTTAGTAACTCTGCAGAAACTAGAGAAATTTAAGATTCAATGGAAGGAACTGACTTCGCTGAGAGAGTAGTGTGTAGCAAGACCACAGGACATCATTTCCGCTCCACTGAGCTTGTCTCCTGTTAGGGCCAGGTACTCTCCTGCAAAATGCAGTAATAGTCAGCTCCTTAGCAACTAATATTGCCTGTTGCGACAAATCCTGAAACAGGGTGAGCCACAGCACACACAGCAAAATGATCACATTGCATGGTATCATGTATATGAATTTCTTAGTAAAGAAATAATATTCATGATGTTATGGAGTATGTATCTGAATATCGTTATGTAGCGTTAATAAATCCAAAGAGGAATTGCTAGCTGCAGTTTCGTGTTTTAGATTTCCTTTCCTTCTGTTTCTTTAAAAGAGCCACCATCCAAAAGTGTTCCCTGCCTCAAGAGACTGGGTGATAACTGATGTTGGGTATATATACACTCTGTTAGCCATGTTTTTCCCACATTTGTACTTTGTTTTGAGGATAATCTAGCTTAATACTTGTTACTTTCACTCACTTACATGATTTAGAGCTTATGGAAGGTGTTTTGTGCATTGTAGGTGAAAAGATCACAAAATCAACCAAGTATGGAGCAAAAATGGACGAAACTTGCAAAGCCAAGCCCAAGGCAAAGTGCTGGAGCTCGCCTCGCGAGGTGGAAAGCGAATAGGGGTAAAAAATAATCCCCCGCTGAAGTTTACACCCTGCACAAGGCAAGGGAAAGGCGAGACAGAAAGTCTCACGATGTAAGAGGCGAAGTGGACTTCTTCACGATAATCCAGACCTGGCCAATTTTTGGCCTTCTCCTAGTCGGACTTGGTGGGTGTTGAAATCTGCCTCATGAGCCGTTAATTGATGTTGAGTTGGCATAATGACATGGCTGCTGATGTGTTTTCTGTTTTCAGAAGATAGATATTTTCTGTTTTAGTCTTTCAGTTGTGAGTTTCCTAGTCTTTAGGCATAATGACATGGCTGCTGATTATGTTTTTCAGTTACTGCATTATTTACTGCAGATTGTTAGGAGTTCCTTCAATTTAAACATTTCTTCTTTCAGCTTAATAAAATATCTCTTTTTCTTCTTCTGTCGTATGTTTTTCTTTAGCTGTTAACACCAACAAATTGGTATCAGATCCCTCTTCTTAAGGTACTTGTGAACGTAGTCTGAGTGAACCATCAACAAAGTCCCTACCTGTTGCCCTGAAAAGCCATCAGAACACATGGATTCAGAACACTCTTCTGGTTCTTATGCTATTTCTCCACCAGTGTTTGATGGAGAGAACTACCAGGTATGGGCTATCAAGATGCAAACTCACATGGAGGCATGTGATCTCTGGGAAGCAGTAGAGGAGGATTACGAAATTCCTGTTTTACCAAGCAATCCAACAATGGCTCAGATCAAACTTCACAAGGAAAGGAAGACAAGAAAATCCAAGGCGAAATCTTGCTTATATGCTGCACTTTCACCTACAATTTTTTCTAGAATCATGACGTTGGAATCGGCAAAAGCAATCTGGGATTTTCTAAAAGAAGAATACCAAGGATATGAGCGAATCAAAGGTATGAAAGTTATGAATCTCATTAGAGAATTTGAGATACAAAGAATGAGAGATTCTGAAACTGTCAAAGAATGCTCAGATAGGCTTCTTAGCATTGTGATCAAAGAAAGAATGTTGGGCAATAAGCTTCCTGATAGCAGAGTTATTGAGAAACTTCTTGTTACATTACCTGAGAAGTTTGAACCAACCATTGCTTCCTTAGAAAATACTAAGGATCTGTCAAAGATCACTTTGGCAGAATTACTAAATGCATTGCAGGCACAAGAGCAAAGAAGGTTAATGAGACAGGAAGGGTCGGTAGAAGGTGCAGTTCAGGCCAAGTTGCAAAACTATCCTGGAAACAAATACAAGAAAATCAAAGGGAAGAAGAATTATGCTAAAAATAATCAGGTTTCCGCTGGTAATGGAAGTAGCCACAATTCAGGCAGAAACAGAGGAGAAAAATTCCCTCCGTGTCAATATTGTGGAAGGAAGAATCATCCTCACTTCAAATGCTGGAGAAAGCTGAATATGAGATGTCGAAAATGTCAAAAACTTAGGCATGCTGAGATCATCTGCAAGGAAAAAGGACAGCAACAACAAGGAGAAGCTCAAGTTGCAAATCAACATGAGGAAGAACAACTATTTGTTGCATCATGTTTTGCATCTAGTATTTCAAGTGACAGTTGGCTTATTGATAGTGGTTGTACAAACCACATGACTAGTGATGAAAAGTCTTTCAAAGGCTTGATAGAACTACAACATCAAGAGTCAGGATTGGAAATGGAGAATACCTCCCTGCAAAAGGAAAGGGGACTGTGGCCATTGAGAGTTATACAGGTACAAAACTTGTTTCTGAAGTTTTGTTTGTTCCTGAACTTGATCAGAATTTATGAAGTGTTGGACAACTACTTGAAAATGGGTTCAAATTATTTTTTGAAGATAAGGCGTGTCTGATTAATGATCCAAGTGGTCAGGAACTATTTAGAATTAAAATGCAGGGTAAAAGCTTTTCTTTGAATCCAATGGAGGAAGAACAAATAGCTTTTCCAAGTCAGTCCAGTGTTGCAGAAACTTGGCACAAACGGTTGGGTCACTTCCACCACAGGGCGCTTTTGTATATGCAGAAAAAAGGGTTGGCAAAAGGTTTACCTCCACTTTAAGAGGAACTCCCAAGTTGCAAGGCATGTCAATTTGGTAAGTAGACAAGATTGCCATTCCCAAAATCAACTTGGAGAGCGACTCAAAAATTGCAGCTGATTCATACAGATCTTGGAGGCCCCCAAAGAACTCCATCATTGAAAGGAAGCAGGTATTACATAATATTTATTGATGATCTAACAAGGATGTGTTGGATATACTTCTTAAGATTCAAATCGGAGGTTGCTGAAGTTTTTTGGAAATACAAAGCCTTGGTAGAAAATCAAAGTGGCTGCAAACTACAAGTGCTCAGATCAGATAATGGGACTGAGTACACTTCAGATCAGTTCAAAAACTTTTGTGAAGTTGCTGGAATAGAGCATCAACTTACTACTCCATATATCCCCAGCAAAATGGAGTAAGTGAAAGGAAGAATAGGACCATCATGGAGATGTCAAGGTGTATGTTGCACGAGAAAGAGGTTCCCAAAAAGTTTTGGGCAGAAGCAGTATTTTGTTGAATAGGCTGCCTACAAAGGCAGTGAATGGTCAAACACCTTTTGAAGCTTGGCATGGGTACAAAACCTTTACTAAAGAATCTCAAGATTTTTGGTTGCTTATGTTTTTCTCTACATACCTCAGCCGAAAAGGGGATAAACTTGACAAGAAGGCAGAACCTGGAATTTTCATTGGCTGTAGCCTGCAGTCAAAAGCTTTCAGAATTTTCCAACCACAAACTGGAAAAATTTTGGTAAGCAGAGATGTGGAATTTGTAGAACAAAAGCAATGGGATTGGGATGGAGAAAAGCAAGAAAGAGAAGCTAATGAGTTGCACAATTTTGAGGAACGAGTAGATCATCCTCCCATTCGAGGAACCAGATCACTCTCAGATATCTATCAAAGATGCAATGTAGCCGTATTTGAACCTGCTGAATATGCAGAAGCTGAAAGAGACAAGAAATGGATAGTCGCAATGCAGGAGGAGCTAACCATGATCAAGAAAAATGACACATGGAAGCTAGGTAGAAAGGCCTCCAGACAGAAAGGTTATTGGTGTTAAATGGGTTTACAGAACTAAGCTAAATGCAGATGGTTCGGTGAACAAACATAAAGCTAGGATTGTGGTGAAGGGTTATGCTCAGATTTTTGGTGTAGATCTTTCTGAAACATTTGCACCAGTCGCAAGACTTGACACAATTAGGCTTCTTTTGGCAATTGCAGCACAAAAGGGTTGGAAAATCTATCAACTGGATATTAAATCAGCCTTTTTGAATGGTTTCTTGCAGGAAGAAATATATACTGAGCAGCCTGAAGGATTTGTTGCAGAAGGACAGGAAGACAAAGTCTACTTGCTGAAAAAGGCCCTCTATGGATTAAAACAAGCTCCAAGGGCTTGGTACAGTAGAATCAATGATCATCTTTCTGACTTAGGTTTTCAAAAAATCCCAAGTGAATTAACTCTTTACATAAAGCATGTTAACTCTGACATTATTATAATTTCTTTGTATGTTGATGATCTTTTAGTAAGAGGGAGTAATGTTGTGCTCATAGAAGAGTTGAAAAAGGAGATGATGAAAGTCTTTGAAATGACGGATCTCGGAGAGATGGCTTTCTTTCTTGGAATGGAGGTTAAACAAATCCAAGATCAAATATTCATTTGTCAGAAGAAGTATGCAAAAGAAATTCTGAGGAAATTTAGAATGGACGATTGCAAAAGTATGAGTACGCCTATGAATCAAAAGGAGAAGTTAATGAAGGACGATGGTGCTGAACGAGTACAAGAAGGAAGCTACAGAAGCTTGATAGGATGTTTGATGTATCTTACAGCAACAAGGCCAGATATATTGTATGATGTAAGTGTACTATCCTGATTCTTGAATTATCCTAGTGAATTGCATATGCAAGCTG
>NW_006238954.1:2719797-2723634 GCF_000226075.1 Solanum tuberosum
GAAATCTGCCTCATGAGCTGTTAATTGATGTTGAGTTGGCATAATGACATGGCTGCTGATGTGTTTTCTGTTTTCAGAAGATAGATATTTTCTGTTTGTCTTTCAGTTGTGAGTTTCCTAGTCTTTAGGCATGTAGAGTTGTTGGTAGACTTAGTGCCTAGTTAATAGGAAGATTCTGTTTTTCAGTTACTGCATTATTTACTGCAGATTGTTAGGAGTTCCTTCTATTTAAATATTTCTTCTTTCAGCTTAAATGCTTAATAAAATATCTCTTTTTCTTCTTCTATCCTATGTTTTTCTTTAGCTGTTAACACCAACAGTGGGCCATTGAGGGTATTTTTTTAAAGTTATAAATACTCATACTTAGTTGTTTTTTTATAATGAGAAAAGAGGATGCAAAGGACATAGAGGACGAACATATCAGGAGCACATAGCAAGAGCGAAGCACCATTCTTCTAGGGTTACTTCTTTTAACTCTTTCCATAGCTTTATTTCTTGTTTGTTTATGAATTCTAGTAGTTGTAATCGGATTATGAGTGACTAAAAGGCCTCAATCTGGGTTATGGCCATAGTATGAACATCATATCCATTAATCGATTGTTATTGCGGATTATACCATCCATGTTTTGTTCTCTTAATCTTATGTTTACTATTTTGTGGCTTCGCGACCCATAAGATAAACAAATAATTCCTAGTGGTACTCGAGAGAAGAAAGTTAGGAATAGAACGTGGGTTAAATGGAGTAGGGTTCGTGTGCGGACAGATTAGCGGCTAGGATGGAGACGTACCTAGATTGCCTTACTTGGCTCAAATACATGAAGATATATAAATACATTCGGATTGATTTACCATATCCCCACTCAAAGATGTAGGTGTGAAGCTAATCTAGGTAGAAGGTCAGAGGCTCAAGAGACCATGACCATATTTATTTATTTTTATGACAAGGTAAACCCACAGCCGCTACCCTTTGGGTGCACACAGGGTAAAACCTCCGCTCCTATTCAATAGCTCGTAAACCATGACCATATTATCAACCCTATGACTCAGCAATTCGTTAGATATCTTTATCATGCTTAACAACGATAAATATATATGATGAAATTATGCAAGCGCCATAGCCCTAGACTCTAGTAACTCTGTGAACAACTCCTATTATATTCATCTACTTTACTTAATTGCTTTAGTTATAATTAGTACTCCCTCTGCCCCAATTTATGTGAAACATTTCATTTTTCGAGAATCAAATAGTTTAAGTTTGACCGGGAATTTGCGCATGAAATCTTTAATTTTTTTGAAATGAAATTTATATATTTGTAAATTACATAAAAAGTACTATAAATCAAAATAATTAACAGTCCAAAATATTTAGAAGATACATGAAATATTTACGGTCAAAGATAGACTTGTTTGAATCTCGAAATCCGAAATGTGTCACATGAATTGGAATAGAGGGAGTAGTAGATTAAACAACTCTCCTGAACTGGACAACATTTGTTCTCATAATTATAATATAGTTAAATCATTAGTTTGTCAGCGACTAAGTCCCTGTGGGATCGATACACCCGATTGTGTGACAATCACTTTATTACTTGTGATCACATACACTTGCGTGTGTGTTGGGAGGACAACAATAACTGATAGAAAAAACAATTGGAGGGAATTAAAAGTTCATGGACATTTCACAGAAAGGTGGAGAAGTTATGTAACATAACAAGAGACATCTTAAAACCTGGAGAGTGGAGCACATAGCCTTTTTCATATGAAAGACCCCTTAAAGAAACCCAATCATACCCAAGCTCTCCTCCCTTCCTTTTCCCATCTTCTGTCCATATGTGTAATGACCCTCCAGGTCATTTCCTCCATTTTCCAATCTTTTCAGTGTTTAAAGCTTTCCTGTAGCGATCCCAAGTCATTTCTGACCTGTTGGGACTGACAGTTCGGTCATCAGGTCGTTCATTTGTGTTTTGAGCAAGTTTCCATGTTTTGGAGCTTTTGAAACTTGAATAGTTGACTTCGGTCAAAAGTTTAGAAAGACGGCCTTGAATTGCAATTCTAAAAATTTCATCAGCTCTGGAAGGGCCATTTTAGGCTAAGGGCACGGTTGGTTTGGGCCCCGAGGCTTCTGGTCCGAGTTTGTGCCGTTAAGCGTTTTAAGTTTAAAGCTTAAGCCAAAATTTGACTTTTGTCAACATTCTTGGTAAAGGTGCTCAGATGAGAATTCTTTCGGTGCGGTTAGATCCAGAATGTCGAGTTTGGTCAAGAACGACCCTTTGTGCGGATCTCGAGGCTTCCGATCTCATTTTGAGCCCCTTTGTGGATTTTGGCTAAAAAAGAAGCTTGGGTGTGGGACCCATTATCATTGAGACGACCTTCAGTGGACGTTTTGATAGTTCCGTTGAGTCCGAAATGTCAAATTTAGTGGGGTAACATATCTGGTTTATTTTCATCGGGTCCTGAACAAATCCCGAGGGTCCATTCAGAGACTTTGAAAAATAGCAAATTTGGTGTTGCTAGTGTAGACTTTTTAGCGACCAAAATTTAGGCTTTTAGCAACCGGAATTGACTTTTAGCAACCAGATTGCTGCTATTTAAATCCCAAATTTTCAACCTTCTTCCCCTTTTTCAAAATGCGACTTCTTGAGCTATAGAGCTCTGATTGAGCTGATTTCAGTTGCGTTGGTTCAAGTTTCTACGTGGTTACGTGTTGGAGTGATCGGGAAAGCTTGGAAGTCATCGTTTTGAGGTAATTTCCGCCCCAAAGGGGTTGCCTAAGTTTGATTTTTGAGCTTTAATGGTGATTTTATTGCATGGGCTGTTTCAGCCCATTTCCGAGCTCGGATTGTGCCTGATTTCAAAGCACAAGTTCCTTGAGATATTTCAGAACTTTTGACGGAGTTAATTTCAGGATTCCCAATGCGGATTTTGACTCAATTTTGGGTCCATTTCCAATTATTGCGAATTTGGTGTCTAAACATCCGTATTGACGTTGTGATCGATAATTTGATAGTGTGGCAGCGTTTATAGGCATTTCGAATGCAGTTAACTCTTGTGCGGTGGATTTGGAGCGCGCGTGATTGGCTTCAAGGTAGGCTTCGGTCTACTTTCTTGATTGGGCTTTTCAGATAATTCTTAGGATGAATTGCATGTGATTTAGGATTGTATTTACCGGGTATTAGTCCCCCCTCCTGTTCATTCTATCTTTTCTTGTTTTCGTAGGAGCTTTGGTTTTATTATGGGTGGCGAGATCCTTAGTTTAAGCTTGTAACCTCGTTGGTGGTATAGCTTATCATATTTATCCTTGTTAGGTTTGATACTTGTGGCCTTAGGCTAGGTTTGAGCATTAGATGTCTTAGATTGTGTTGTATCGCCCTTGTAGTTGTGAATTGCTTCTTGCAGGGCTTGTATTGGGTTGTTCATCCCGTGTTGGTGCTTGAAACCTTGGTTGCTCGTGGTAGCTGTGGATTGGCTTTAGTTGTGCTCAGTCGTAAACTAGAGCGGTGTGTTTGGGGGTAAGGCATCGTTCCTTGAGTTATTTCTTCCCCCTTTGCTATTGATTCGAAAGCTTGATGCTTATCGTGACCAACGACACTAACCTACGGTACGAGTGTCTACGATCGTCGATAATATAGTAACCCATCCAAGGGTTGGGGTCGTGTCCCAAGGGAGTGGTTTCGAGAATTAATAGAAAAATAAAATTAGTTCTAACTAGTCGTAGCTAAAGACATTAATGACTAAAACATTGTAAATTAAAAGGGGTGACACAAAAGTGTCAAATATCAAAGGGGGTTTTGTCACAAGTAGCTAAAACAACAAAAATAAAGAGAAAATCAAGTATGG
>NW_006238954.1:2723855-2747558 GCF_000226075.1 Solanum tuberosum
ACATGAAGGTCAGCCTACGCCTTACCCCACTCACTCTCTCGAGCTGAGTGTTAGGATATTAAACTAGGGTACACCCTCTCGGGCTGAAGTCATGTCGACCCACTCCTTAGGCCATCAGTCTAGCGATCTTGCTTTCGCAACCTCTCTCTCGAGCAAGCCAAAAACACATGGGTGGTTTTGTATTTGCAACTACAAACCCATTAAATTAAACCACAACCGCTAGGTGAAATCACCATTAAAATACATCTAACCTATCAGCAAGGAAGACCCAACAATAATGTCAACACATATTTGCTAAATAACACCCCAAGAATTGGGGGTTTTAGCCACACATCAAGAGATAGAAATTTATACCTAAATGAGCTTGCATACAAATGGGTATGAAGATTTAAGTCTTGTTACAGGCCAAGAATGAAGAATCCAAGAGACCCAACTCCAAATCTAGAAGATGAAACCCTCTTAATACTTGGAGATGAAACCCTCTTCTTCTTCAAGTTTCAAAACCCTCTCAAACTTGGAGAAAAAGTACTAAAATTATAATAATTGCTTCACACTAAAAAATATTATGATACTAAAATTTGATACTAAGCTATAACTCTCAACGAGTATTTATAGTATTCAAAAATTTGTGCAGCAGAGGGTCATTCGACGACATTAGTCGAAATCGCCGATCAACTCGGCGATTCGCCCTTCTTCTGGTTCATTGCCTTTTGTGCTTTGCCTTCAGCATGTTTGTGTCCTGGATCATTGGGCGGTATATCCCTGCTTCGCGGAACTGTTCGGCGACACACCGGCTGCTCCTTTCGTCGCCTTTTTGATCCTCTTCCTTCAGGGCTTCGTGTACTGGAACAAAGGGCGGAGTATGTCCCTTCGGCGACTCGCCAAGCACACTTGGCGAAGCTCAGGCTTCAGTTTCTTCGTTCTTTTCAGCCTTTTTGTTCCTTTTTGCACGTAAGTGTCCATGCTTTCACTAAAACTTCAAATACCTGAAACTTAAGAGTTTTCATCAGATATTGAGATAAAATAAGCATTTGAGGACACTATTTCTAATAAAATAAAGCCCTAAATGAGTCCAATTTGTGGACTCATCAAAGCTCCTCTTTATTCCTTCGCTTGTTGATTAGCGCTAGGCTTGTTTGAGTATTGAGCTATGATTATATTATTGGGCCCAAGGCCGTGTTCGAGGACCAGTTGGATCTCAGGTTAGTACTCTCCGCCTTGGTAACGTGGTTGGTTGGACTTATATTTATTTGATTGCTAGAGTCTTGTTTGAATGTTGGTGATGGTATGCATTGCATTGGTTGTTCATTCTCACTTGTTTTGTGGTACAGTCCGGGCTCATGCGTTGGTTCATCATTATCATTCATGGAAGAATGTTGTTTTCACTCAAATTCTATTCTAAACTGGTTTTAACGGGAGTCGTACCACCTGGATCACTGGATTTACTGATTTTGAGACTTATGGGGCGTCATTGATGTGCTTCTCTTCTACTTTAGACATTAGAGGCATCTAGGATGTGCTCAGTTTTTACTTGACTAGCCGGTGCGTCGATGCCCTTTCCTGCATGGCTTTGGTTACTCACTCCTCCGATACCACGACGAAGTTGATTCCTACTATTTGCAAATTCAAGGTCTGGTCTTATCCTCTATGTAGTTAATTTGTTGTAAGACCTGGATTCGGGCTCAGGCAGTGAATATGGACTTCCCGAGTCCCTTATAGACCCCTCTTACCATGAGTACCACACTATCGAATAAGGGAGTTGCATGGGTCCTACCTCACCCGCACGGCAGGGAGGTAGGTTTGTACACTTGGTTACTAATGGTCACAAATGGTCCTACTACATACTATGCATATACATTTGCCAATAACCAGTATACTTGTTTGTTGATTGCACCCTCCGATTTATGGGGGTCGGTTGGGTTATGTTTGTTGTTTGTAACTTCTAGGCTTATGGGGTCCGATTAGGTTATTGTTTGACTTTATTTTGTTCTTTGTTGTTATTGGTCTGCTAGCTGATAGGTTTTGGTTTTAGAATTGTGGTTGCTAGTCCTCCTGACCCTGGGTAGTTGACTTTGTATCTTAGTTGCTTGTGACTAGGTTGTTGGCTTGCATTCTAGGTACGTTCTTGACTCGGTTCCTTATTTCTTATGTCCTACTTTTGTTCCTTATTGCTTGTATATCATATTATCTCATGTTTAGTTATTTGTGCTGTGATTTTCTTATTACTTGTTGCTTATACTTGTGTTATCTTTGAGCTCAGTCGACCAATGCCTACTGAGTACTATTTTTGGTACTCATGCTACACTTTTGTTCCCTGCAGATCATAGTTTGAGTTCTCACCGTTGATTTGGAGTCGTGCGGAGCAGCTTGGAGTTCAGAGACTAGGGTAAGCTCCTGGCGTTCGAAGTTGTCGGTTTCCATTTGTTTTGGCTAGGCTTAGTCTTTATGTTGTATTCAGAGATAACCAGTACTCATTAGAATTGTAAAAGCCTTGTACTCTTATTTTGATTAGATGCTCAATTACTGACCGATGTCAGGTCTTGGCTTTGTATTACATATCTGATTTTACCCTTTCTTCGCTTTGTTTTAAGCTTTATGCTTCTTGTTTTTGAGTTCCGCTTGGTAGCCCATTGCTTATGGCTCCGGGCTAAGGGTTAGGCTTACCTACTGGTGGGGTTTAGTAGGTGTCATCATGACTTGAGAAATCAGGTCGTGAAAATATGACCAGCACCCCACCCCCTTTCATTACCTCCTCCTCCTCCTCCGATTCTTTGTGCCAACGAGCATAGCATCGCTAGAATGCCATCCCAACTTTCACTCTTTTCAACATTCACAACACAGGCTTTTTTGTTTTTCACACACAAATTTTGTTTCACTCCAATTTTTTCAATATTTTGTGTCCAAAATTGTGACTCAGATGAGGACAACTGAGGAATATCGACTGATCAATTCTTTTTCTTTAAACAAACGGACATAAGAGTCATAATGTTGGAAAAAATGTCCAGAACATGTACTTAGGCATATGTAAGACAAGTCTGACAGCTTTGTTTGCATGCTTGTGCTTCCCACAGAAAGGCTTCATGAGAGCAACTGACAACAAAAATGAAACAACGCAGCAAAAAGATGTCTCAATCCGTTATTCCCTTATTCCCTGATTGAGGGTAAGCACACCTCTCCAACAGAAAAGTGAAACTCCAATGCGGATTTGACAGTGTGGTGTAGTTTTCCACTAAGATTACTAGAAAATGTCCAAAGAAGACGATTTAGGCATTAGCTTTTCAGTTTGTTAACTGAGTTGATTCCTGATAACTAGCTGCTAATCAATTTAACACCATTTGAATCTCTACATAACATCAACAATATGACTATACTTGCCCAATCAATTGGAATTTGCCACAGCTTTACCTAAATAACCAGGTAGGTTTGAGAGGTAAAAGGATGCACCAGCATCTGGATGGAAACCAATCAATGTTTCAGGATTGGCAAAAACCTGCAGTTATCATAGCAATATTTTAATTAACCAGAAGTTCTTAAAGGAAGCTATATAAGGAACCACTTCAAGTGTTTTTTGCAAGGATAAAGCCCAATACATTCACTTTAACTACCACCTATTCCACAGTCCAAATTTAGTAGACCTCTTTAGACTTTCAGATCAAGTAAATATCATGTTTACGCAATATGTCACAAAAGAATATCAATATGAAAAATCACAAGTTGGATCAATAACCCGAGAACTCTGGTTCGAATGAAGAAGTCCAAAGGTTAAGCCGGGAAAATTTGTGTTAAAGCCTATCATGAACAAAACTGTTGGTTTTTTTAATAAGGAAATTGCGAAAATAATAGAGAAAGACTTTGAGAGAAAAAATACTGCAGTATTATCAAAGGGTATTATTTTATTAATAATCTAGAGACTTGCATTTATAGATATAATTCCTAACTAAAAATAGAAAAATAAGATACTAACTTATCAGTTTAATTCAAATAACAAATAAAAAGAACTAACTCCTAAATATAAGTCAAATAAGACTCGAATAACATAATTTAAAAACCCTAAAAATAGCTAATTGTTTTATTTCTGCAATATCCTGAGACATTTTTTTTTTTTTTTTGAGAAGGTAACAACTTGTATTCTATTTCCACAAAAACAAAAACCTGCCACAACAAGTTACAGGTTTCCTAATTACAATTGAGGAGGAGTATCTAGAAGATCTTCAACCCTTTTAACAAAAATTTACAATGATCCTAAGACATCTATACTTGATTCTAGATCTTCCCTATACTCTTGTTTACACCAAAAATGAAACAAAACTAAGCACTTCATCTTCATCTTCTGGATATTGTTGCTCTTGTTTTGATGGCACCTGAGGTTTCTTTCTGTCCAAGCAGCCCACCAGATGCAAGCTGGTATAATTTTCCACCTATCCTTATGGTCAGGTTAGCATAACTGCTCCAGATCTTCAAAGTCTGATCTATTTTCCTTGGCATTACCCAGTTCAGGCCCTTCTTACTTAGAAACATTTCCCATAGTTGAAGGGTAATCCTGCAATGTATAAAAAGGTGGGTTACGGTCTCAGCCTTTTCTTCACAAAAAAAACACCTAGGACTTAGATGTATCCCCCTTTTCATGAGGTTTTCTTGAGTTAAAAAACAGCTTGTTTGGCCACAAGCCAAGTGAAGCAAGAAACTTTATAAGGAATTTTGACTTTCCATATAAACTTTATCCTGAGATATATTTTCAACACTCCTTGGATCAAGAATTGTAGATTGTAGTCTCATCTGAAATTGACCTTGTGAACAAATCTGCTAATTCATCCTTTGTCTTGCAAGGCTTGTGTGCATCTTATGTTGGATTAAATGAGAAGCTCTTACCTCTCATTTCAACTTGTAAAATCTCTTGCTTAGTAGAATCAAAGATTCGACAATATTTGTCTCCAAATAATAATTTAAATCCTTTTTCTATTAACTGACCAACACTAAACAAACTTATATCAATATTAGGCACATAAAGAACATCTGGAATTATTTTTGTATCTGAATTTGTTTTAATTGAAACAGACCCTTTTCCTTTTGTAGGAATACAATCATCATTCCCAATTCTAACTTTCTTATTTTCCATAGGAATGAACTCTTTAAAAAGATTTCTTTCATATGTCATGTGGTTTGTACAACCACTATCAATCATCCAAAAATCAGATTTTTTGGTTGAAAAACAAGTTGCCACAAATAAGTGGTCTTCTTCTTCTTCTTCAATAGTGACTTGGGAAACTGTTTCATCTTTTTGAAATTTGCTTTTGCAAATCACTGCTTCATGACCAAGTTGTTTGCAGTTCTTGCACTGTGCATCTGGTCTTTTCCAACATTTATATGGAGGATGTCCATTTTTCCACAATGCTGACAAGGTGGGTAATTTTCAAAATTTACCTTTGCTTTGAGTTTTGTTGGCTGGCTACTAAATTGCTCCCTTTCAACCATGTCATCTTGCCTCATAAGTCTCCTTTGTTCCTGAGCCTGCAAAGAATTTAACAATTCTGTCAAGGTAATTTTGGACAGATCTTGTGTGTTTTCCAAGGTAATTATACATGCTTCATATCTTTAGGGCACGGTAACAAGAACTTTTTCAACAATTCTTGTGTCTTTAAATTCAGTACCTAGTAATCTTACCTTGTTGACAATACCAAGCAATCTGTCAGAGTATTCCTTGACTGTTTCTGACTCTTTCATTCTCTGCAATTCGAATTCCCTCATTAAATTTAATACCTTCATTCCTCGTATTCTTTCATCTCGAGCATATTCTTTCTTCAGATAATTCCAAATATCTTTTGGTGATGTGAGAGTCATGATTTTCGTGAAAACAATTGTCGAAACAGCAAAAAAAGTTGCTTTTGCTTTGGACTTAATGGTTTTCTTTTCCTTGTGACTCTTGATTTGGGCCACGGTGGGATTATTTGGCAGCGGATTAATTTCATAATCCTCTTCCACGGCTTCCCAAAGATCAAGAGCCTCCAAGTAAGTTTCCATTCTCACAGTCCATAGTTGATAATTCTCACCATCAAAAATAGGAGGAGCCATTCGTGAAAAACTATTTTCAGAATCCATTTTTCTACTCACAGGTCCCTCAAGAAGAAGACTCTAGATACCAATTATTGGTTTTTCTAATAAAGAAATTAAGAAAATAACAGAGAAAGACTTTGAGAGAAAAAATACTACAATATTATCAAAGGAAATTATTTTATTAATAATCCAGAAACTTGCATTTATAGATATAATTCCTAACTAAAAATAGAAAAATAAGATACTAACTTATCAACTTAATTTCCTTGTGACTCTTGATCTCAACACTCCTTCTTGGATCAGGAATTGTAGATTGTAGTCTCATCTGAAATTGACCTTGTGAACAAATCTGTTAATTCATCATTTGTCTTGCAAGGCTTGTGTGCATCTTTATTTTCAGAATCCATTTTTCTACTCACAGGTCCCTCAAGAAGAAGACTCTAGATACCAATTATTGGTTTTTCTAATAAAGAAATTAAGAAAATAACAGAGAAAGACTTTGAGAGAAAAAATACTGCAGTATTATCAAAGGGAATTATTTTATTAATAATCCAGAGACTTGCATTTATAGATATAATTCCTAACTAAAAATAGAAAAATAAGATACTAACTTATCAGTTTAATTCAAATAACAAATAAAAAGAACTAACTCCTAAATATAAGTCAAATAGGACTCTAATAACATAATTTAAAAACCCTAAAAATAGCTAACTGTTTTATTTCTGCAATATCCTGAGACACATTTTCAACAAAAACTTCACTGCATGCACGAAAAATGACAAATGAACAGGAGTGGATATAAATTATGAACCCATAATTAGATAATTAAAGAAAGAGAGTGAAGTTGGTATAAAAAGGGGGGCAAAGGAAAATTGTCATCGTTAAAACCAACAGGTGTTACGGCATAAGATTTGCAACTTCTATCTACAGATAAAAAGAAAATAGTTGAGCATAAAGCTCAACATAAGGTACCTCAATTCATGATATGACAAGTGACATTTTATAGAGAGGAGTTAAGAGGCAAAGTGAACAAATGAAGAGGACTGCAGGGAACATGTCTTCTTTTGATCCTATGAAGAAAAGATAGGTTAGAAATTTTTGTTTCCTTTGTCAAGGTATATCCTTGTTAGGAACTCCAAATCTCTTTACCTTGAGTGAGAACTCAGAAGGAGGATTTTTCTCAAATATTTTGAAAAATTGAGAATGATGACTACTGTTCAACAACACAAAAATGACAATCTGGAGTTGAAATAATCAAGCATCTATCACTAGTCACATAGGCACTCCCAGTAGGTAGCATACGACACGGTCAAACGCTATTCAATCTTAATATATTAAAATGTGGTCAATTTAATGGTACAGATAACAAGGATCAGCAGAAGTTATGTTATTCATTTATGGGTACATGTTACGTATGGATGTGCATTACTATCCAAAAGGTGCGTCAAACTTTGTGCTAATTTACAGAGTAGTTTGAAGAATTTGCACCAAGTATTCACACCATTATTGCCCCTATTTGAGTTTTGATAGGGGTACATTAAAGCAAATTAAAGATGCTTAAAAGAACAAAATTGCACAAGGACAGATATATTACAGTCTTTTCAGTCGCAATACGGAATGTCCCGGGGATAGAAATTGCAGCTCCACCACCATTGTGATCCCATTTAGAAGAGCTACCTACATGAGAATCATAAGAGTCCTTTAATTGCAAGAAACTCAGTATCGGAGCAAGCAAATGTCCTAGGTTCGAGTCTCACTACCACCTATATCAATCAAATAGCAGCCCATCAAAGTTTTAAACTCTAAATAGTCATACTTTATTTTGATACCCCATTATAATCAGCTTCCACGAGTTATTTACTTTTATTAGCCAGACTAATAGTTTGAGTAAATGTAGGATTTTGATTATAATCATGTGTTTATAAGGATAAGGATAGGTACAAATCTTATTTATATCTATATCCCTTTATACATGGTAGTATGTATCGCTCAATATCAATATTACTTTTCTATTCAATTTATATATATAAAATACATGTGTTATACAACAACCATTCATATTTCTTATTAGTATTGTTTATACATATATTATACATGCATCAGTTTATAGACATGCATTTACAACGACTATACATATCAACATTATTTATACATCTATTATACATGGTTTGTTTATATCAATATTAATTTTCTACTTAATTTATACATGTAAAATACATGTATTATACAACAACCATACATATTAGTATTATTTGTACATATATTATACATGCATCAGTTTATACATATATATTTACGACAACTATACATATCAACATTATTTATACATCTATCCTACATGGTTTGTTTATACATCTATAATTCAGCATACACCCCCACCACTTGAAATTTACGTGTGAATAAATATGTTCACAGACCAAACATATTTATCCATAATATATAAGTAACAAACATAAATCTGATATGGCCACATTATTTTATGGCTATTTTTTGTAAAATTATTTTTAGGGCTATCAAAAGTTATAAACACTTTGGGCTTGGTTATATACGTTTTTTGCCCTATCAATTTCACGTGCTTAGGCCATGAAAAAGAAATAGACTCACACGTGGGGAGGCATGTGAAGACATAATTAAGTAAATAAAGGTTTACTCTCTCTAATAGCTTAATAGTTTAGATGAAATGGTCACATACTTCAACATGACTTATTATCCTCCTCATGTTTCCCTCCATGCTACTAAAGATAGTATTAATCAGTGTTTTATGTTTAAACCAGGAGCGGAGTTATGACTTGGCGAGGGTGGTCAGATGAACAACCTTTGTCGGAAATTTTTTGCGAGTATCTATACAAAATATCAATATTTTTGGATATGTACTAATTGTTGAATACCCTTGACACAATAAAGGTAGACAGCCCAGCGGTTAAGGCTGTGCAAAGCCGCTTCAGTGTTCCAGGTTCGAACCCGAGTGTAGGCGTTTTGTTTAATTATTTTTGTTATTAAGATTTTTCTCTTAAAAAATGCAAAACTCAGGCTTTTGTGGCCTGGGTTTGAGCCCAGGCTTGAGCGTTTCATTTATTTATTTATTTTTCCGTTTTTCTCTTTAAAAAGAGTACAAAAGTGACCTTTTTCAAGTTAAGAAAAACAAAAGGTCTTCTTTTGACTTTTCTTAATTTAAAAAAAGAATAGATTCATAGTTATTTGTCTTTTCCTTTTAGTTTTTTGTCTTCTCCTTCTCCCAAAAACCCTTTACAACATTACCTTTCTCTCTTCTCCATTTTTCTTACATATTTGCAAGTTTTAAGAAATTGGAAGCTTTAATCATTGTATATTTCTTCCTCAACCGCTATTTAAGTGTGAAAAGGTATTTCTTAATTCTTTTTTTCCTTTAGTTTATTTTTTTCTAATCATGTGTTGAAAGACTTGTATATCTTAATTTTTATGTTGAAAAGCTACTTTATTTATTCGAGTATCGATCAAGTATTTGGTGTATTGTGGATTGATTTTAATAAGTGTGGTACACTTGACTGCTACAAAATGTTTCTACCTTTTCTTTAAGTGAATCTCATCCAATATTATTCTTAAGAGAGGATCCCATTCATTATCTCTTAAAGCTTGCAACCTCTCTTTGCTACCTTTACCAGAATCGTGGCATTTGCAATATCCTTCTCATTTTTCTGTAATGAAACATTAAGATCATTTGTGATTCCTAAAAGATCAGTCATCAAATGCAACAAGAAAACAGTCTCAAACGTTTGACAACTTCTAAGAAATCTCGATGCGCTTACTCTTTCTTCCAAAGTACTTGCATTTACAACAAGAATATCAAGTACATCAACAATAAAGTCAAAGCTACTATTAAAGTTTCCAAATGACTTGTACTGAGATCCCCAACGAGTATCACCGGCTTTAACAAGACCAAGTTCTTGAGTATCAACCCTCTACCCGTTTCTAGTTCACCCATATCCAATGTCATTCGAAGATATTTTTTTTGAGATTCTAGAAAATCATCCACACGTTTAAAAGAAGCTTCCAACACATTCAAAATATTTGAAATTAATAATACTAGTTCACCAACTTGAACACACTTTTTAGAAACCGCAACAAGAGTCAATTGAAGTTGATGAGCAAAACAATGAACAGAATGAGTCGTTCTACTTTCTTGTCTAATCAACGTTTTAAGACCACCTTGCATATTGATTGCCCCATCATAACATTGCCCACATACATTAGATAAAGTCAAAGAATGGTGAGCAAGTACATCTACAATTGCTTCCTTTAGAGATAAAGCACTAGTATCTTTAATATGAACAAGTCCAATAAATGCCTCGATCACAAACCCCCTTTTGTCAACATATCTTAGACAAATAGTCATTTGCTCTTTGAGTGACACGTCTCTAGATTCATCAACCAATAAAGCAAAGTAGTCACTATTTATATCCTATATTATAGCCTTAACTGTTTCAATCTTACACGCAGTCACAATATCTTTTTGGATGTCATGAGAAGTCATTTTATTATTATTTGGAGCTTTTCCTAACTCAAAAGGTTTAATTGCATCACATCTAACAGCATACCAAGAAAGAACTTCAAGAAAATTACCCTTGTTCAATGACGATTCACTCTCGTCATGACCACGGAATGCAAAACCTTGATTCAAGAGAAGTCTTACCACATCGATTGAAGTGTTTAAGCGAACCCGATATTCATGCATACTTTTATCATCCAACTATTAAAATGCGGCTTGAATGGATTGTTGTTCTCACATGAGATCTTCACACTTTCTTTTGGATTGATTATGAACGCTATTCGGTGGACCAATATGTGTAGCAAAGCTATCCTTTCTATGCCAATTTGTAAATCCCTTAGTCGAAAATACATTACCACCACCTTGATTAATGTTTTCTCCTTGAAATAAATAACAAGGTCAACAATAAGCAACATCCACACTAATATTGTATTCCAACCAATCACGGTATTCATCAAACCACATATAAACAAAACGACGTGGTGTTCCAAAAAAAATCAGTTTGAGGAAACTGATGAGTTTGAGGTTGACAAGGACCTTTGATGATGTATGCCCTCCTTATCTCATCGTGAAGGTTTGGATGATAATTCAAAATTGGAGTTCTTTCAGCCGGATCAGCCTTTAAATCATTTACATCAAATTCTTGTCTTTGGGAAGAGTGAGATGGTATTTCTATTTGGTTGACATTTTCATCTCGGCGTAGTTGATTTTGATTTTGAGGCGCCAAAACTTGTTTTGGGTACTCTAAAAAAATATTTCTCCAAACTCATTGAACTCCAAACTGAAATAGCAGTCAAGTGTACCACACTTATTAAAATCAATCCACAATACACCAAATACTTGATCGATACTCGAATAAATAAAGTAGCTTTCAACATAAAAATTAAGATATACAAGTCTTTCAACACATGATTAGAAAAAATTAAACTAAAGGAAAAAAAGAATTAAGAGATACTTTTTTTTGATGAAGTAAGTAGATTCATTTCAAGGCATCAAGAAGATGCAAGCTTTACAAGGATAGATCAGTTAAGCTCACAAAAAAAGGATTTGTGGCCTCTTTCTAAGCTATAGAGCTAACAAAATCCAAGAAGAGTTCTAAATTATTTACAGGGGTCAGTTTGGACCAACTAAAAAGGCTAACTAGACATCTGCCTCGCAAAAGATTTCTAGAAGTTGAAATTCCATCAAAACATCTTTTGTTCCTCTCTGTCCATAAACACCAAAAGATAACACCAGGGATCATCATCGACATACTCTTGATGGCTTTCTCAACATCCCGTGAACTCCAACTTTCAAGAGCATCCCTAACAGAGAAAGGAGAATTAAGAGATACTTTTTCACACTTCAATGGCGGTTGAGGAAGGTATATACAATGATCAAAGCTTCCAATTTCTTAAAACTTGCAAATATGTATGAAAATTGAGAAGAGAGAAAGGTAAAGAGTAAAATTGTAAAGGGTTTTTGGGAGAAGGAGAAGACAAAAAACTAAAAGCAAAAGACAAATAACTATGAATCTATTCTTTTTTAAATTAAGAAAAGTCAAAAGAAGACCTTTTGTTTTTCTTAACTTAAAAAAGGTCACTTTTGTACTCTTTTTAAGAGAAAAATGAAACAAAAATAAAATAAATGAAACACTTAAGACTGGGCTCGAACCCAAGCCACAAAAGCCTGAGTTTTGCATTATTTAAGAGAAAAATCGGAATAACAAAAAAAATTAAACAAAACGCCTACACTCGGGCTCAAACCCGGAACACTGAGGCAGCTTTGCACAGCCTTACCCGCTGGGATGTCTACCTTTATTATGTCAAGGGTGTTCAACAATTAGTATATATCCAAAAATATTGATATTTAGTATATAGACTCGCAAAAAATTTCCAATTAGTGCGAATGCTGCTTATTGTTTACCTTGTTATTTATCTTAAGGAGAAAACATTAATCAAGGGGGTGGTAATGTATTTTCGACTAAGGCATTTACAAATTGGCATAGAAAGGATAGCTTTGCTACACATATTGGTCCACCAAATAGCATTCATAATCAATCCAAAATAGTGTGAAGATCTCATGCGAGAACAACAATCCATTCAAGCCGCATTTTACTAGTTGGATGATAAAAGTAAGCATGAATATCGGGTTCGCTTAAACAATACAATCAATGTGGTAAGACTTCTCTTGAATCAAGGTTTTGCGTTTCGTGGTCATGACGAGAGTGAATCGTCATTGAACAAGGGTAATTTTCTTGAAGTTCTTTCTTGGTATGCTGCTAGATGTGATGCAATTAAACCTTTTGAGTTAGAAAAAGCTCCAAAAAATAATAAAATGACTTCTCATGACATCAAAAAGATATTGTGATTGCGTGTAAGATTGAAACAGTTAAGGCTATGATAGAGGATATAAATAGTGACTACTTTGCTTTATTGGTTGATGAATCTAGAGATGTGTCATGCAAAAGGCAAATGGTTATTTGTTTAAGATATGTTGACAAAAGGGGGTTTGTGATGGAGACATTTATTGGACTTGTTCATATTAAAGATACTAGTGCTTTATCTCTAAAGGAAGCAATTGTAGATGTACTTGCTCACCATTCTTTGACTTTATCTAATGTACGTGAGGAATGTTACGATGGGACAAGCAATATGCAAGGTGAGCTAGGAGGTCTTAAAACGTTGATTAGACAAAAAAGGAGATCAGCTCATTATGTTCATTGTTTTGCTCATCAACTTTAATTGACTCTTGTTGCGATTTCTAAAAAGTGTGTTCAAGTTGGTGAACTTGTATTATAAATTTCAAATATTTTGAATGTGTTGGGAGCTTCTTTTAAACGTGTGGATAATTTCAAGAATCTCAAAAAAAGTATCTTCGAATGGCATTGGATATGGGTGAACTATAAACAGGTAGAGGGTTGAATCAAGAACTTGGTCTTGTTAAAACCGGTGATACTCGTTGGGGATCTCATTACAAGTCATTTGGAAACTTTATTAGTAGTTTTGACTCTATTGTCGATGTACTTGATACTTTTGTTGTAAATGCAAGTACTTTGGAAGAAAGAGCAAGCGCATCGGGATTTCTCAGAAGTTGTCAAACGTTTGAGACTATTTCCTTGTTGCATTTGATGACTGATCTTTTAGGAATCACAAATGATCTTAATGTTTCATTACAGAAAAAGGAGCAAGATATTGCAAATGCCATGATTCTTGTAAAGGTAGCAAAGAGAAGGTTGCAAGCTTTAAGAGATAATGAATGAGAACCTCTCTTAAAAAAAATATTGGATGGGATGCACTTAAAGAAAAGGTAGAAGCATTTTGTATCAAGCATGACATTTCATTACCCAATTTTGATGATCCATATGATAATTCTGGGAGATCACGACGTAAAGTAGTTATTTGTACTACTTTGCACCATTATCGTGTGGATGTGTTTTACAAAATCATTGATTGGCAGCTACAAGAACTTAATGACCGTTTCAATGAGGTGACAAGTGATTTGCTTAATGGAGTATCTTGCTTGAATCCAATTGATTCATTTTCTAGTTTTGACATAAAGAAGATAATGAGAATGGCTGAATTATATCCTGATGACTTTGATGAGTCCAACATGAGAGCTCTTGAGAATCAACTTGTTTATTACATTATTGATGTTCGTGATATTGATGAAAGGTTCTCCAATTTTGGGTGGACTTGGGAACTTTCAAGAAAGTTGGCTGAGACAAAGAAGCATTTAAACTATTCTCTCGTATTTCTTTTAGTGAAGTTTGCTTTGCTTCTACCTGTTGCCACTGCTACAGTTGAAAGAGCTTTTTCGGCAATGAATATTATCAAGAATGACTTGCGAAATCGAATGGATGATGAATTCTTAGATGGTTGCATAGTGCCTTATGTAGAGAAAAAAATATTTAAAGATGTTTCTAATGAGTGTATTATGAGAACATTTCAAGAGATGAAGTGTCATCGAGTGCAATTGTGATTACCACTTTACATATTTTGGTGTGTATGAAACTATCCGTCAATATATTTGTCCTACTTCATCTACGTTAGTTTATCCATTGATATTTTGTAAGTTTCCATTGTAAGAATTTTCATTTTGGATAGTTGGTTAATTTGATATTGAGCAGGTAGAGAGTAGGAACAACTTGGAGCACTAGGTAGAAATCAATAATTGAGGTATGACTATTTTGTAGCCAATCTTTATAATCTGACCAACAAGGTTTATTTTTTTACTTGTCCTAAAGTATGAACACCCTTGACGAAAATCCTGGCTCCGCCACTGATCATTATATGAGAATCAAGTATTCGTTAACTGTTGAATCATTAATTTGTTTGGAAGTTTGGACATAAAAGTTTTTAAAATTTTTCGGGTAATTATAATTTTTTTAGATGACGAGATAGAGTTTTACTAATGCACAAGTGAATACGGATTCAGATTTGGGTTTGGTGAAAAAAAAATCAGAAAAAGGAACATAGCAGATTAAACAGGTAAACAAGTGAATCTCTGCATGGTCCTATTAGATTACAGTAGAGCACATATATGGTACAATAGCCAAGATAACTAGAGTTAAGAGCACTTGGAGTTGCACCAAATAATTTAGATTTCTAAATAAAGTATGTATTCCACTCACTAATGCCTTCTTAGTCAGAAGGAACTGAAAGTGTAATGAGTAGCAAAACTGCTAATTTTTTCACTATTCCAGTGTATACTACAGTGGGAAGGAGAAGCCAATGAGAGGAACCAAGAGACTGATTACTTCTTTCATAGGCATATTTCTTAAGAACTAGATAGGGTCAGCACTTCCAGATCTTTCAATGCAGTAAACAATGAAAGCTAATTCAAGTGGTTAAAACCTATGCTCACCAATCATTTAGATTCTTTAAAGGCTATCCCACGACCCATTATACTAGGAGTTAAAAAGGTAAATAACTATCCACTTGTAGAGACTGCTTCCTTTTAGAAGCAGTATCTTTCGAAGTTGAACCTTGGACGCAGATGTCATTTCAGCTACAGCTTCATAGAATCTCAGATTTTCCAAGCTTTTCACATGATTGAGAAAAGGTAACAAAGGAGGAGAAATTGGTATAGGAAGCGTGGATAGACCTACTAAAACTTCTTCTTTAGTTGTCAGCAACCTGTTTTAAGTTCCACGGCATAAAAGACATCAATACTATGGTATCTCAACTAGATCATAATGGTGGCTAAAGATGTGTGACAAGCTGATTACAGGGATTCGTTCTATTGGTGACCAGTATCTCACCTGGAACTTGCGACCCAGGGTAAGAAAAGAGGTACGTCCAAATTCTACAAAAAATTCTGATATTTATTATCTCGAGAAAGAAAAACAAAAAAGACACTCACCTGTGGTTTCAAGTATGTGCCAATAACATATGCAAGACTATATATTTTCTGATAAAGTTCTTTGCATTCATCAATGTTTCCTGCATAATACAATGGACAAAAAAAGATCTATCAGTGAAAGTAAAAGCTAACACAATTTAGTTACAGTATTGTAGAAGGTTCCCAGCAGCATTCGGGTAACAATTAGCTAAAAGATCTAATATATTATGATTCATGACATATACATATACCATGGCTGCGCACACAACTAAATAGACAGCTTCTAACTAAAAACTGAAGTACCAAAAATGAAGCAACAATACAATCAACATTCTTCAAACAGTCAAAAGAAAATATGCATGAACTACTATTTGTGAAGAGCATAAGACAGGAAATATATCTCCTGTACACGTTACAATCACACAACCATACATCTCATTGTTGTTAGGGTTGTTCGCCAGTTTCTCGAGCTCCGTATGAAAATCATTGAAATGCAGTAATTTGCATTCTTACTTACATCAAAGGTTCACCTAGACATGTCTTCTATGAGGATAGGGGACATACAAATACTATAGGATATTTTGACTCAAATTGGCAGGATTTCATTCAGGACCATCCACCAAGGTTTCGATGGTTTAATTGGAGGAATTATATTTTGGAAAAGCAAAAAGCAAGTTGTAGAAACTAGACAAGCACCAAGGAATAATACCAAGCAATGGCTTTGGCTACATGTAACTAATATGGCTAAGACAAGTTTTTAAAGAGTTAAGGTGGCGAAAAGATGCACCCCTGCAACTGATTGATGACAATCAGGCTGAATATACATTGCTTCAAACCCACTGTTTCATGAGAGAGCGAAATATATACAAGTAGATTGTCATTTTAATTGACAAGAGATTTGAGTCATTTGTGGCAAGTTAGGAGAATACAATATGTACGCCCCAACTTGAGGAAGAAAGTCAAGGAATTAGGAAATTTTTAATATGACAATAGTTACTCATTCCTTGTAAATACGGTAAGCACACAATTTATTCCCGACATCTCCTCTTCTGTATAAAGTTTGACCTAAAAAGGTCTGGATTGTGTCATACAAACTGGTGAGAAGGAATAGAAGTTGTACCTTTTTTTATCATATTATAAGTATTGATCACATCACCGCCAGCACAAAATGCACGGCCCTCCCCCTTTCAGAAATCAGAAAGAAAAAAAAGGATCACTGAATGGCAAGATGAATATATAGAGGGAGAAAAAATTTCAACAAATTACCTTCAATACCACACACCTCACATGGGGATCATCTTCCCAACTTGAGTAGAGCGGCAATAACCTAGGTACCTGTATGGAAGAATACCAATTGAGTCATTCACAACAACATTCTCCCTTTAATAAGTCCAAAAAAACGTTGGAAATGTTTTCAGAAGAATAGAATTTGAATGTAAGAGACTGACAGTGAAATAGTTGAGAGCATTAAGCACAGAGGGCCTGTTGAGTAAAAGAGTCGTCGTATTAGAACCTTTCCTTTCAACCAACACCTGAAGCAATAGAAAATGAAGAAGAATGTTGGTTTGAGGATCAAAAGGGGGAAGTGGGAAAGAAAGTGAAGGTGCTTACTGGGTCATCAATAGTGGACAGAGTAGTATAACGATTGCATTGAGATATGAAGAGACGGCTGCGCACAAAAGGACGTAAAAGGAAAGACGATTTGAATCTCTGCATTTCTCTGCCGGACGAATTTTGTATAGGTATTCCACGGACGGAGACAACAAGATCTGTCAAAAATTTACCCTTTGCTTTGAGTTTTGTGGCGGGCTACTAATGCTTCTTCAACCACGTAATCTTGCCTCATAAGTCTCCTGTGTTTCTGAGCCTGCAAAGAATTTAACAATTCTGCCAACACAATTTTGAACAAATCTTGTGTGTTTTCCAAGGTAGTTATACATGCTTCATATTTTTCGGGCACAGTAACAAGAACTTTTTCAACAATTTTTGTGTCTTTAAATTCAGTGCCTAGTAATCTTATCTTGTTGACAATACCAATCAATCTGTCAAAGTATTCTTTAATTGTTTCTGACTCTTTCATTCTCTGCAATTCGAATTCTCTCATTAAATTTAATACCTTCATTCCTCGTATTCTTTCATCTCCAGTATATTCTTTCTTCAGATAATTCCAAATATCTTTTTGGTGATGTGAGAGTCATGATTTTCGTGAAAACAATTGTCAAAACAACAGCAAAAAAAGCTGTTTTTGCTTTGGACTTAATGGTTTTCTTTTCCTTGTGACTCTTGATTTGGGCCACGGTGGGATTATTTGGCAGCGGATTAATTTCATAATCCTCTTCCACGGCTTCCCAAAGATCAAGAGCCTCCAAATAAGTTTCCATTCTCACAGTCCATAGTTGATAATTCTCACCATCAAAAAATAGGAGGAGCCATTCGTGAAAAACTATTTTCAGAATCCATTTTTCTACTCACACGTCCCTCAAGAAGAAGGCTTTAGATACCAATTGTTGGTTTTTTAATAAAGAAATAAAGAAAATAACAAAGAAAGACTTTGAGAGAAAAAATACTACAGTATTATCAAAGGAAATTATTTTATTAATAATCCAGAGACTTGCATTTATAGATATAATTCCTAACTAAAAATAGAAAAATAAGATACTAACTTATCAACTTAATTTCCTTGTGACTCTTGATCTCAACACTCCTTCTTGGATCAGGAATTGTAGATTGTAGTCTCATCTGAAATTGACCTTGTGAACAAATCTGTTAATTCATCATTTGTCTTGCAAGGCTTGTGTGCATCTTATGTTAGATTAAATGAGAAGCTTTTTTTTCTTAATCAGTAGTGACTTGGGCAACTATTTCATCTTTTTGAAATTTGCTTTTGCAAATCACAGTTTCATGACCAAGTTGTTTGCAGTTATTGCATTGTGCATCTGGTCTTTTTCAACAATTGGTATCAGAGACTTCTTCTTGAGGGACCTGTGAGTAGAAAAATGGATTCTGAAATAGTTTTTCACAAATGGCTCATCCTATTTTTGATGGTGAGAATTATCAATTATGGGTTGTGAGAATGGAAACTTACTTGGAGACTCTTGATCTTTGGGAAGCCGTGGAAGAGGATTATGAAATTAATCCACTGCCAAATAATCCCACCGTGGCGCAGATCAAGAGTCACAAAGAAAAGAAAATCATTAAGTCGAAGGCAAAAGCAACTTTGTTTGTTGTTGTTTCAACAATTGTTTTCACGAAAATCATGACTCTCACATCACCAAAAGATATTTGGAATTATTTGAAGAAAGAATATGCTGGAGATGAAAGAATACGAGGAATGAAGGTATTAAATTTAATGAGGGAATTCGAATTGCAGAGAATGAAAGAGTCAGAAACAGTCAAAGAATACTCTGACAGATTGCTTGGTATTGCCAACAAGGCTCAGGAACAAAGGAGACTTATGAGGCAAGATGGCATGGTTGAAGGAGCATTAGTAGCTAGCCTCAAAACTCAAAGCAAGGGTAAATTTTTAAAAAATTATCCACCTTGTCAGCACTGTGAAAAAAATGGACATCCTCCATATAAATGTTGGAAAAGACCAGATGCACAGTGCAAGAACTGCAAACAACTTGGTCATGAAACTGTGATTTGCAAAAGCAAATTTCAAAAAGATGAAACAGTTGCCCAAGTCACTAGTGAAGAAGAAGACCACTTATTTGTGGCAAATTATTTTTCAACCAAAAAATCTGATTTTTGGATGATTGATAGTGGTTGTACAAACAACATGACATATGAAAGAAATCTTTTTAAAGAGTTCATTCCTATGGAAAATAAGAATGTCAGAATTGGGAATGGTGATTGTATTCCTGCAAAAGGAAAAGGGTTTGTTTCAATTAAAACAAATTTAGGTACAAAAATAATTTCAGAGGTTCTTTATGTGCCTGATATTGATAAAAGTTTGTTTAGTGTTGGTCAGTTAATAGAAAAAAGATTTAAATTATTATTTGGTGACAAATACTATCGAATTTTTGATTTTACTAAGCAAGATATTTTACAAGTTGAAATGAGAGGTAAGAGCTTCTCATTTAATCCAACATAAGATGCACACAAGCTTTGCAAGACAAAGGATGAATTAGCAGATTTGTTCATAAGGTCAATTTCAGATGAGACTACAATCTACAATTCCTAATCCAAGAAGGAGTGTTGAGAATATGTCTCAGGATATTGCAGAAATAAAACAGTTAGCTATTTTTAGGATTTTTAAATTATGTTATTAGAGTCTTATTTGACTTATATTTAGGAGTTAGTTCTTTATAATTGTTATTTGAATTAAGCTGATAAGTTAGTATCTTATTTTTTGAATATGAGGATTTTGCCATCTGTATCCATTCATGTGATCTCTTTGATATCAACTTCTCTGGAAATCCTTTTACCTGGTGGAATGGAAGGGTGGATGAAGAATGTATTTTCAAGATATTAGATAGGATTGTTGTTAATCAATCATTACTTCGACATGTATGGCAATATTGGTGTACAACATCCTGCTAGAACAGGCTCTGATCATGCACCATTACTTCTTTCATGTGGGGTGGGCAATACTCATATAGCTAAGCCTTTCAAATTTCTGAAATTTTGGATTGAAAGGGAAGATTTCAAAGCAATTGTCCAGCAAAATTGGGTGGCTGAAAATTCTGATGACATTTTCATCCAGCTGAAACAGAAATAGAAAAGGACCAAAAGAGCTTTGTCCAAATGAAGTAGAGAGAAGTTTGGGGATATTTTTAAACAAATAGCTATTAGAGAAGAGATTGTGAAGATTAAGGAGCTCCCATTTCAGGAAGATCCTTCACCTGATAATAGATCTATCTTGCAACAAGCACATGCAGAATTAAAATTGTACCTTCACTACGAAGAAGAGTTTTGGAGGCAGAAGGCTAGTATGCAATGGTTTGAAGAAGGAGACAAGAACACAAAATTCTTTCATTCCCTAGTTAAGGGGAGAAGAAGAAGGCTTGCATGGAGAAGAATATTAAAAGCATATGGTTCATGGGCAGAATCTGAATGTGAAATCATAAAATAAGGGGTTTGTTTTTTTGAAAAACAATTTACTAGTGGTGTCACTAATGAGGAGATGTCCTTGTTACAATGGATACAACCTCAGATCTTTTAGGAAGAAAACGCTTGGATTAATGAGATGCCTGATGCTGTAGAGATTGAAAAGGTGGTATTTAAACTGAATACGGATAGTGCTTGTGGTCCTGAAGGCTTTAATGGGAGTTTCTATCAAAGTTGTTGGGATATTGTAGGTCCTGATATAATACAAATGATTCATGCTTTCTTTCAGGGTGCTACTTTGCCTAAATCTGTTACACATACTAATTTGGTCCTAATACCTAAAAAGGACATTATTCATTCCTTTTCAGATCTTAGGCCAATTAGTGTGAGCAATTCTCTGAATAAAGTCATCTCTAGGCTTGTTCATGATAGAATTGAAAGTTTTCTTCCAAAATTAATATCAAAAAACCAATCTGGTTTTGTTAAAGGCAGAAATATTTCAGAAAATGTGTTATTGGCCCAGGAGGTGATTTCTGATATAAGGCTAAGGGGTAGACAGAGTAGAGTGGAGGTTCTTAATCAGGGTATTGGAGAAAATGGGATTTGATGCAAAGATGCTTGACATGATTTGGAGACTGATTGCTAACAACTGCTACTCGGTGCTAATTAATGGCCAAAGTCATGGTTTTTTCCATTCTACTAAAGGGGTTAAGCAAAGAGATCCTTTATCTCCTGCTCTATTTATTTTATCTGCAGAAGTGTTATCCAGGGTTATGAATCATTTATTTGATAAATATGAATATAAAAGTTATGGATTACCTAAATGGAGTGATAAATTGAATCATTTGGCATATGCAGATGATACAATTATTTTTGCAGCTGCAGATAAAAGATCCTTACAGCTTATAATGGAGGTATTGAGGAAATATGAAGAGTAGTCAGGACAGTTGATCAACAAGGAGAAGAGTTCCTTTTATTTGTATAGTAAAGCAACAGTAGCTTCTAATCAATTAGTGGAAGAGGTCACTGGTTTCACAAATGGAAGCTTTCCCTTGATGTATTTGGGCTGCCCTATTGGCCATCATAACAAAAAGAAGGTGCATTTCATGATAAAAAAGATTCAAAGCAAGCTGCAGTTATGGAAAGGAAAATTATTGTCTTTTGGGGGTAAAGCTACTTTAATCAACAATGTCTTACAGAGTATTCCAATATACCTATTGTCTATCATTAATCCTCCTAAATGTGTAATATATGATATCCATAGAATTTTTGCCAAATTCTTATGGAATTTCAAGGAAGTGGGTAAATCTACCCATTGGATTGCATGGAAGGATATTTGTGTACCAAAAAAAGAAGGAGGATTGAGATTTAGATCATTGTTTGATATTTCGAAGGCTTTATTTGCTAAATTATGGTTGAAATTCAGGACCACTAATACTATGTGGTCTAATTACATGTGGAACAAGTATTGCAAGAGACATAGACCACAAATTGTAGAATGGAAAGGGGGATCACAAGTATGGAAAAATATGTTACTGGCAAGAGATTTTTTTTATCAAGAGATATGGTGGGAACCAAAGGAGGGACATGCAAATGTATGGTTTGATAATTGGACACAGCTGGGGGCTCTGTATTTTAATATGGATATTCAGTAGGATCATAGTCAAGTGAAATCTGTAATGCAACTGGTCAATGAAGATGGATGGGATCATGCAATGTTACAGGCAAATTTTAATGAGGATGTATGCATTCACATACACAATGTCTTGACAAATCTGGTTCTTACTCAGGGTAGAGATAAACCTTGGTGGATGCCTAGTGGGTCTGGTAAATTCAAGGTAGGAACAACATGGGATTTATGTAGATACAGGAAGGAGCCAATAGAGAATATATCTAACATATGGGTGAAAGGATTACCTTATAAGGTGTCCTTCTTGTTATGAAGGATGTGGTTTAGAAGAATTTCGATTGGGGAAATTTTGATCAGAAGAGGCATAGCAGAATCTGAAGAATGTTGTTGTTGTAACAACATGATACAAGAATCCTTTGTACATCTATTTATTAGTTGTCCTGATTCTAATCATATTTGGAAGTGATTTAATGAAGCTGCAGATTAAGCAGGTCTTGGAGGAATGGTGGAAGGCTGATTGTGCTACTAAATTAAAGCCTATTTTTAAAGCAGTCCCTGCTTTTATAATATGGCAAATTTGGAAAAGGAGAAATGTCATTAAACATGGGGGGTTATGTCTAAACAAACCATGATGTTGGAGATTAACAAAAATATATATTTGTTTACCAAGTATAAATATCCATGGTTAGAAGGAATACCTCAAAATTGGCCATTGATTGTGAAGTTATTGGAAGTGTAACGACTCGAAAAAAAATGATAGGTTAAGCAAGAGCCTATGACTTTGTGTTGACTTTATAATGAGGTTCTATGAGGGGTTTATATGTAATTTTGTTTTAATTGTGTAACTCCGACAATTTAAAATGAATAAGAAGAAGCTTGAAATTGGAAGTAGTCACTTTTGGAAAAATTCAGAATCTGGAAATTTGGTTAAGTGTGGGAAATCAGTGAGTTTTTGGCCAACTTTGAGCAGTCATAACTCCTAGATCAGGATGATCCAGGAGTAGTTCTAGTTATGTTTGGAAAGCCCTTGGAACGATCTTTCCAACACCACCGAGTTTGCTCGATTCCGAGTTCGTATGAGCGAGTTATGCCCTTTGAAAGTTGGGCAGTTGGCAGGGAATCCGTC
>NW_006238954.1:2751435-2755416 GCF_000226075.1 Solanum tuberosum
TAAGCACCGAGTGGATATGGTTAAGATGGTAGCTCTCCCGAGTATGAGGCAAGAGTACAATGAACATCTTTGGATATCCCCTAAACCATGTGCCTACATGGGTTGCTTACTAGTTCTACCTTTGGCAAGTAGAACAACCTCCACGGAGTAGGATAGACTCCGGATTCCATGCCTAGCTAGTATGGTCTATGTCGGTTATGTCTATTCCCATCATGTGGGATGTGCACTCTAGTTATTGGATAGGTTCTACAACGTGTAGGTAGTAGTATGGGATGCTATCTACACATGGCACGAGTAGAAGTATTCGTTGGTGTTGAATCATGATGTCAGTGAGAAGTTTTGACATCCAGATGATTACAAGCCGAACATGGAAGTGTTTGTAGTGCTACTGAGGATCGGAGGTGTTTTTTTATTTTGGGCGTTCACATCGCCGACGCACAATTGGAGCTCCACGGTTTTGCTGGAAATTGTAGGGGGAGCTGAAGAGATTAGCTTTTTTCCTTTGTCACTTTCCTTTTTCTGTTTTAGGATAGCTTTTCCGGGTTTGGGCCACTTTTGGGCTGAAGCCTTTCTACTTTTCTGATTTGTTTTTTGTTTATCATTAATAAAAGGCCCATCTTGGGCATCTTCAATTTTAAAAAAAAATAATCCAAAGAACAAAGTTTTTTCTATATAAGTATCAAAAACACTCAGGTCCTTTGGGGTGACGGATAAGAATAAGAAGTCATGGATAAAAAAAGAGATAATATTTTGGTTTTTTGTTTGATTGTCATGTTTGGGATAACTTATCCACCATTTATATCATAGTGATGAAATAAGTTATCTTATACACATGGTGATAGGGGTGTACATAGGTCGGTTTGGTTTGATTTTTCATTAAAAAAACCTAAACCAATTATGTCGGTTTATTAAATCTAAAAACCAAATCAAACCACATAAAGTCAGTTTTTTCGGTTTCGGTTTTAGTCGGTTCTTTCGGATTTTCGGTTTTTTACAACTATACGGTATTCGAAAGAGAAATCAAATATATTTTCACTTACCTGTATGATAAGCTAAACTTAAAAAATGTTAAATGAATAGAAATTTTCAAAAAGACGGTAAAATTCACATGAGTACAAAAAAAAAATTGAAATATCAACGTTCATTATGTTAAATTAATAATATTAAAGGCTAGAGGCAAACTAAATTGTTAACTTTGAATTTGAAAACTTTGAATTTGAAAAACTATAACAATATAATTGTAACTTTGGATCTTAATACAAAATAAAATATTTACAAATTTTACAAGCCCAAATTTGAAATAAAATATATAAACATTGAAAACTATAAACTAAAAATAAAATTATATATATATTATGTCGATTTGGTTTGGGTTCGGTTTGACTTTTTTTCTTTTAATACCAAACCAAACCAAGAGTGGTTGGTTTTTTTTTCAACTGCCAAACCAACCATACCAAATCACAAATCGATTTTTTTTCGGTTTGATTTGGTTCGTCGATTCGGTTTGACTTTACGGTTTGACTTGTACACCCCTACATGGTGGGATAAGTTATCCCAAGATAACTAACCCAGATAATTAATCATAGGATAACTTGTTCCCAACCAAAAGAGTCGACATAAGAAAAAAAAGAAAGTGGTGTAGTGTATTAAGATGTATCTAAGTTTAGTTAGTCAAATATAGAGATATTTTTTAAGAATGTTAATAATTTTCGGATAAAACTAATAATACATCAAGATCAAGTTCAAGAGTGTTTTTAAGATTTCTCACTTTTGCGCTTTTAATTTTAAAATGCCAACTTATAATTATACTAGTCTATGTTATGCACAGACCCAACAATATTAATTTTATAACAATTGGTTATAGTTTTTATATTATATAGAATAATATTCATGTTTGAATATACAACTATTCTAAAAGAAGTTAGAAAATAAACTATGAATTGTTTTTCAAGTTTGAAACATAACTTTAAATTATGTTTCAAATTTTTAGGGATAAGGGTCTGAAAAATACCTCAACTTTGGTCGAATTTGTTGTTGTGATACTAAACTTTCATGATGACCTATTACCTCCTTAGACTATTTAATACCGTATTTTAAACATATATATTTGCCCACGTGGACATAAAAAATAATGCAAAAATTATAAATAGTAAATGTGTCCACGTGGGCACATATATACCTTTAAAATACACTATTAAATAGTTCAAGGGGGTAAAAAATACGGTATTAAATAGTCTAGGAAGGTAATAGGTCCTCATGAAAATTTAGTATCGCAACAACAAATTCAACCAAAGTTGGGATATTTTTCAAACCCTTATCCCAAATTTTTATGACCAAATATTGGTTTTTAAATAAAGTGAAGGAATTGAGGAAACGTACAATTTTCTTTTATCTTTTGCTTTACAACAAAAAGGAAATGTAGTTGCTACAACAAAATCTCAGTTGTGCTTTGGATCTTTTGGTAAATTTTACCATTGAAAATAGTAAAAAGTTGTCAAATACTACTTCATTTTTATTTGTCTACTATATTAATTTTATTTTTTTTACTTTTAATTCTCACTTTAGCATATCAATTTTTTTTTCCATATTTTACCTTTAATATTTATTATTTATTTCCCAAATTATTTTATACTGTATCAATTAATATAAATATATGATAAAAGGCTCATAACCATTATTTAAAGGAAAAATTGTATGAAATAACAAATTATTAATTCAAATTAAATGTTATAGCCATAATTTATTTTAATTGTAATTCGTAGCAAACATCCTTTTTTTGTCATCTGATTCGATATACAATTAGCCATTTTCGGTATACAATTAGTCATTTTATACATTTCGGTATAAAATGCGTTTGTGTTTGTATAAAGCGAGAGAAAAGTGTATATACAAATACAAATACATATATTTTCGTCCTATACACTTATAATTATACAAATACAGATCTTATTATACAAATCATATATTTTCGTCCTATACACTTATAATTATACAAATACAGATTTTATTATACAAATTACAATGTATAAATGAATTTATACAAAATTGAACAATTTGTATAAAATTGAATGTTTGTAGCGAATTATACAAATCAAAAGCTCCATAGCAAACATAAAATTTGCTATGGAGCACAATTATGCAAACTATAGCTATAACATATAAATATAATTTTTATGTTTGCTATATGTGAAAGTTACTCTAATTTAAATGGCATGCAAAATTTAATGTGAATAAATAAAATTAAATGAATTGTTTCCAAAATTCAAGCGTACGAAATAGTTTCATGAACTCCACCTTGTGAATATTCGTGTTGTCAGCTTCCTGTTGAATCATTCACATTCACATTATTAGTAAGTACTTATATTAGTAAGTAGGTACCATCCTTCACCCAAAAAAATTGTCACAATCAATAAAAAGTGTGTGAGGTTTCATTAATTTTTTTAGGAAAAATTAGCTATTTAGTCATAATATCTAACATATTTAGTCAAAATAACAATACTTAAAATATTTATTTAAAATGTTAGAATGTCAATATTTTCAAAAATAATTTGTATTCACATTTTATTATTTATATTTTCTTTTATTAATCAAAAGAGTCCATTATTGGACCAAATTCTAACCAATAACAGATTAAAAATAAAAAATAAAAATAAAATTATCCATTAATAGTCTTCCCACATCTTACACGTTTCCCACCTTTCACGTTTCTAACTTAAGTTTTTATTTTTCCACACCTTTCACGTTCCAGATTCTCTTTTTTCAAGTTTTTTGCTAACCTTGAAACACAAATTATTCAAAGTTTGATTCTTCAACAAAATCTCTGTATTAATTCAAGAAATTTCTCGGTTGGTAAAAAAAATCTATATATTAATTCAAGAAATTTTGAATTTGGTAAAGGTAATTTCGATTAGTTATTTAGATTTCTTTTGATTTGTTTTCAATATCACCGTTTATGATTTATATTTCGCATTGTACATATTA
>NW_006238954.1:2755487-2756672 GCF_000226075.1 Solanum tuberosum
AAAAATACCCCAACTTTGGTCGGATTTACTGTTGCGATACTAAACTTTCATAAGGACCTATTACCTCCCTAGACTATTTAATTTCATATTTTTTACCCCCTGAACTATTTAATAGTGTATTTTAAAGGTATATATGTGTCCACGTGGACACATTACTATTTATAATTTTGCATTATTTTTTATGTCCACGTGGACAAATATATATGTTTAAAATACGGTATTAAATAGTCTTGGGAGGTAATAGATCCTCATGAAAGTTTAGTATCGCAACAACAAATCCGACCAAAGTTGGGGTATTTTTTAAACCCTTACCCCTTTATATTTCGCATTGTACACATTACAAATTTTTCGTCAATTTTTTCGATTTTTATGCAAGTTTGTTTACATATTCATCTAATATTTATGTATTTCAATTAGTTATTTAGATTTCTTTAGATTTTTTTCAATAGCACCATTTATGATTTATATTTCGCATTGTACATATTACGGATTTTTCGTTAATTTTTTCGATCTTTATGCAAATTTGTTTACATTTTCATGTAAAATTTATATATTTTATATTTTTAGTCGATTTAACAAAAAAAATTTATTTCGTTTTAATATTTCAGATTTATTAGAATCTACAAATTCATTCATATGTTTATTTTGTTTGATTTTTAATACATTTATATTTGCTTTTAGGATTTTAGATTTGGGGAAAACATCTGTCTGTCTACAATGTCTGAATCAATAGTTTATTTGTGTATTCATTCATCTATATATCAACAAGTTTTACATTTTTTGTTTTTATATTGTATTTCAATCTCAATTAGTATACCAACATGTTTTATTTCCTTCTTAATTTGTATTCATCCTAACTGTATGCTAACAATTTTGTATTTTATTGGGTATTCATTCTGTATTTCAATCTCAATTTATATGTGAACAAGTTTGTATTTCTCTTTTGTTTTGTATTCAACCTAATTGTATACCAACAAGTTTTGTATTTTATGTGCCTACTTTACCTTTCAAAGTCACTTTGTATTTCAAATGAAGAGAGTATTTAATTTCTTTTGTATTCACAACTTTATATTCAATCTCACTTTGTATTTATAACTTTGTATTTTCATCTCACTTTTGTATTCATATATTGTTGTATTCAACATATAGTTCATGATCCATTAGTTTGTATTTTACCTTTCAAAG
>NW_006238954.1:2757143-2765694 GCF_000226075.1 Solanum tuberosum
TTTTTTACCTTTTTTGAATTTTTTTGTTCCATGATTTTCTCTGTTCTGTTATTAATTATTTGTATTCTTTCAAATTAATCAAAATAAAATAAATACATAACTAATCCCTTAACAAACTAAAATAATGACATTTTTAATAAATAATGAAATTGTTGCTAAGGAGTCCCACTAAAAACTAAAATATTGTTATTTTGAATTTTTTTTTTTTTTGGCAATTGAATAAGTGGGCTCTTTGTCTATTTTAAATCTTGAATAAAACCAAATCTCTTTCTCTCTCTCTCTCTCTATATATATATATATTATATATATATAAAGCTTAATATAGAAAAGGTGATGTGACACCTCTCTATGACCACCATTCATATTTATCTTTTTTCTCAATTTTTTGAATTTTTTAATTCATTTCTTAATATAATAATCTACTAAATATCTCAAATGCATCTATTAACCTACAATTAAAGAGGATAATGAAAAGTTTTAACATAAAGAATATCTTTAGTCTTGCAATGGATAATAAACAGTTGTAACTGTTGTCAATAACTTATTGCAACAATCAATTAAAAAAGTATAAAAAAATAGGTTAGAGAGCACATAATCTGAAATACAACTAACAAAATTCAAGAATCATTGCCAACAAAAAAGTTTTACTACATCAAGTAAGTGAAATTTGTGATTTGTTTATACAACTAAAATTAGGCAGGAGAGCACATAATCTGAAGCCAACTTGACAAAGTGGAAGAATCATTGCAAGAGAAGATTTACTACTTGTAGGAGAGCACATAATATGAATGTAAATTGACAAAATGGAAGAATCATTGCAAGAGAAGATTTACTACTTCAGGTAAATTGAATTTTTGAAAAGCTTTACTACCTCAGATTAATCCAATTTTTGATTTGTTTGTACAAATGAAATTAAGCAGGAGAGCACATAATATGAAGGTAAATTGATAAAATGGAAGAATCGTTGCAAGAGAAGATTTACTACTCCAGGTAAATTGAAATTTTAATTTATTTGAATAAATAAATATTACGCATAAGATAAAATCGAGAACTCATAGCAAGAGAAGATTTACTACTTCAGATTTTTGATTTGTTTATATAAATGAAATCATTAGAATATACCTGGGCCAATTTGACTATTTTATGCCAACAAGAATTATAACAATAGATCTAGCAAAATAAGAACGAAATTAGGAACTCAATATACCGAAGATCGAAAGACATCAAAATGTCCTCTAACATTCAAATTGTGAACAGTGAAAGTGATCTCCACCATGAAGTATTAGTTCTCTTTTTTTTTTTTGTTCTTTACAAATGCTGAGGACTATAGAGTACTGAAACAATATGAAAAGCTATAAGAAAAATAAAATTTTGATTCTCTTTTCTAATAGTAAATAATAAATATAGTGTGGATATAATTGGAAAAGAATAGGAAGACAAGGTAGCAAATCGCAAGATAAAAGGAAATTTTTTTATAGTAAATTAAGTAAAAAATAAAAGGAAAGAATATTTTTTAAAAGTAACTATGATAAAAATAAACACACAAAAAATAATAATCCAAACCGTTACTTTTTGTTTTACATTTTTTTAGCCAGTAATTCTCTTTTTTAATTTTTTTTTTATTTAACCATTTAAATAGAAAAAAATAAATATATTATTATTATTATATCATATTATAAAGGTGAGTATAACTATATTAAAAGTGTTACGACTCGGAAAAACGAATAGGTGAAACTAGAGCCTTACGAGTGTGTTGTTGAGTTGATGTGGGTTTTATGTTGTAAAAAGAGTTCCTGAGCTTAGGTTGAGGGGTTTAGGGGTTAAACCTCAAGGTACGAATCCTCAAGGACCAACCAAGGGTCCTTGAGGAGGACCCTAAAGCCTAACCCCAAGGCTGCCCCAATTGACAAAAAGCTATCAAAATCCAAGGACCTACGGATGGGGTCCTACGCCCTATAGGTCCATCCACGCCCCTTGGAACCCATCCGTAGGTCAAGGCCCCAATTTTCAAGTTCCTGAACTAAACCACGGACGTGAAGTACGGGGCTTCACCCCACTCACGGTCCGTGGGTTGGTGGGCGTGAGTCATGCCTGAAAAGCTGTCTAATTCGGCCAAGGCTAGGGGCAATGTGGTAAATTCCTTTTAACGTTAGTTAAGTTAGGGGACGATTTATATTGATTATTTAGAGTTATTTAAGGCTTTTTAAAGTATTAAACATCCCTTTTACAATTCATTATTCCCAAAACTCAAAAATAGAAACTACCTCCCCTCCCAAATATTTCTCTCTCTAGAAACCTTCATTGGAGAAGAAGAAGCCAAGGTGTGGAGCTCAAGATTTCATATTTCTCACTCAATTTTGTGGATTTTCTACAATCAAGGTATGATAGTCTTCATCCTTGGTTAAGTTCCATCCAAGGAGTCCCTTCAAAACTTTATTTCTCAAAGTTGAAATTCTCCAAAACCTAGAATTTTCAATCTATGGCATGGATTCACTTTCAAAACGATTTCAAAGTGTTTATTGTCTTATTTTATGATCAATTTGATGAATTACTACTGCTTTTATGATGAATTACCTATGAATCCATGAATTCCCCTATTTTGTCAAATTGGATCTCAAAGTGTGGGTGATGATTGATGTGGGTGGATTGTGATCAAATTATGCATGTAGTAGTTAATCTAATTGAAATATGTGAATATCTATGTATAGAATAGTGATGCAAGATGTGAATCATGAATTGTGATCTAGGATTCTTAAAGGGCTATGAATGAAGAACCTATACATGACTATGAGAATTATGTATATGCTTTGTAATTTTAATGAAAGTAATGTGATCATGTCTAGAATGCAATTGTGTTATTATTGAAAGGTTATTCTCAATTTAACACTTATGAATGATGATGAGATATGTGAAAGTTTATTCTCACATACACATACTTATGAATGAAGAATGAATGGAGTTTCTAAGATTATGTTAATGATGATGTGTTGATTGAAAGGTTATTCTCAATTGTACACTAATGAATGATAATGACATGTTGTGAAAGGACTTTCTCACAATATGAGAATTCTTAGTTGAAAGGCTATTCTCATCTTTGAATCTATAAGCTATCTAATGAATGAATGTTGGGTTGAGATGGATGTTCATCCGTGAGTTGATGCGGGGTATCTAGTAACAATCTTTATATCCCATTTTAATGAATGTTGGGTTTGAGATGGATACTCATCCATGAGTTGAGGCGTAGTATCTAGTAACAATCTTTTATCCCATAATAATGAATGTTAAGTATTCCGTGTGGAATAATTCTAAGAACCGAGTGGATACGAATTGAGATGGATGCTCATCTGTGAGTTGAGGCGGGGTATCTAGTAGCAATCTCGTATCCCATAATAATGAACGAAAATAATGAATGTCAAGTACTTTGTGGGGAATAATGCTAAGCACCGAATGGATAGAGATATGAGATGGAAGCTCTCACGTGAGTTAAGGCGGGGTTTCTAGTAGCAATCTCCTGAGATGGATGCCCTCACGTGAGTTGAGTCGGGGTATCTAGTAGCAATCTCCCTATCTCATAACTATGTGCCCACATAGGTTTATGTGGGTGGGGGTATGAGACTTCATCCATGCACTGCACAAGTAGGCTTTGAGAGTAGTCATGGCATGTTCCTTTATGTATGATGTTTTATGATCAAGGATATGAGTTAGGTACTATGGTTACACAAGAAGTTCTATGAAGTGTGGATGGTAGTATAAGATACCATTCATGCATTGCACGAATAGACTTTTAGAGGGCTATGGTGTGTTTCTCAATGTCATAATGTTAAATGAAATGAATGAGCTTATGATGATGCTAATGAGAATATTGATTTAATGTCTAATGAAATGAATGTGCTTATAATGATGCTAGTGAGAATGTTGACTTGAAGGCTTAATGTAATGATGTATGTCTTTACTTGGATTGTATTATGAGTTACTTTCCTTGTCATGACTAATGAAATGTATATGTTCCTTATGCATGAGTATTGACTAAAGATGAGTATGACAAATGGTAAGTTCATCTAAGGTGGTCTTAAAGTGGTACTCAGTAGAAATAGTAGTATGGGATGTTATTCTTACATTGCACAAGTATAGCTTAGGATTATCTAAGGTGATGGTCCTAATGTGATGTAATGGCTTATATGTTGATTATGTTTGTATCTTATGCCTTTTATACTAAAGTTCATGATGTTTCTTAAAATTGGCATAATGCATGGTTTTTAACCAAAATGTCCTTTTAAGCATGGTTTTTGCATGGCTATCATACTTAGTACATTTTGTGTGCTAACCCATATTTCTACAATTTTCACAAACTGTAGGGTTTGGACTTGAGTTCTATTCTTGGAGGATAGGTTCCTAAGGAGCAAGGAGTTGAAGATTTGGCGAGTCCTCATAGCTTCGAGGACAAAACCCACCTTTCCCTTTATGTCTTTTATTTTATGTTTAGAACTTTTGTATGGGCTGCGTCCCAAAGTTTTTAAGTCTTATGGTTCTAGATTGTTTGAGACAAAGTATAGAAAGACTTCCGCTTGCTTTATGCAAATGACTTCGATTGTATGGTTTTAAAGAGTTTTAAATTCCGCACTATTTTCCTATGTTCTTATGTTATGAATGCTATGAGGCTTGTATGAGGCTCTTTAGAGTCTTGTACGCCATGTTACGTCCGGGGTGTAGGTTTGGGTCGTAACAAAAAGTAAATTAGATAATATTTTATAAGTTCTTTGGATTTTTTTAACATAGCACATAAATAAGAAAATATATTTTAAAAGTCAAGAATAGGAGGAAAAAATTAATTATGATTCTTGGTCAAAAAAATATTTAATGAAAATTTTTATAGATCAAAAGAAATAAAATTAAGAAAAAATAGAAATTTTATGAATAATAATAAATTATGATAATAAAGAAGAGAAATGAATAATATTTATTTTTTAGAATATTTTAAAAACAAAAGCCAGAAAGAGGTATTTGAGAAAAAGTAATAAATTGGAGTAATGCGAGGAGAGAGATAAATAAGGTATTTGATTATTTTTCTTACTGATTTTAAAGATCAAAAGAAAAAATTAAAAGAAGAAAAATTTCTTCAATAATAATATAAATTATGATAACAAGGAGGAGAGATAATATGATTTTTCATTTTTTAAAAACTATAAAAATAGAAGGTAAGAAAAAACTAATTTAATAAAAAATATTAAATTATATAGTAATAATGAGGAGAGATGAAAATCAATAAATTATTGTAATGGTAAGAAAAGAGATAAATAAGGTAAACATATTTATCATGATTTCATAATATAAAGGTAAGTATTATAACTATGTTTAAAGTAATATTCAATTAGATGTTATTTTATAAAAATATTTGAGTTTTTAAACATAAAGTAAGAAAAATATTTAAAATTCAAGAAAAGAAGAAAATGGATAATTGTGGTTCTTGGTCAGAGAAATATTTTATTTTACCGATCAAGAAAAAGAAAAAAAAAAGAAATTTTGTGAATAATAATAATATCAAAAGAAAAAAAACAATTAAGGAAAAAGATATTTTTTGTGAATAAGAATAATTGATTATAATAATAAAGAGGAGAGATAAATGAGATTTTATTTTAGAAAACTATAAAAATAGAAGGTAGAAAAAGTAATAAATTGTAGTAGTAATGATGAGGAAAGATGAAAAATATTTAATAGATTTTAATAATGGTGAGGGGAGAGATAAATAAGATATTTAAAATATATATATTTTTTGTGAATATTATAAATCAAAATAAAGAAAAAAAATCAAATATTTTAAAAGAAAAGGCTAATGATAATCTTGGCCAAAGTGAGATATTACATCATTCTTATATGTGCCACCTTTATATTTTTCTAAATTGAGATATCAATCTTCAATTATAATTTTAAAATAATGATCACCATATAACTTATTTTATTTATATTTATGTGTAATTGCGATACAAATTTATATTTTCTCTTTTAGTTTTATGTAATTTTTTGTTTATTGTGCATTGATATGATGAGTTTGTTTGTTTTGTTGATTATATTATATATTATGCTTATTTGACAAGTTTTATCTTGTGGTGCGATTTATTATGTATGAAATATATCGAAAAGTTATATTTTTTTTAAGTACAAATTTTAGTTCTACGACTTTGCTACAATAAATCTTTAGCTCGGTGATCATTTTTATGAAATTAACTCTTTTTTTTTGTTTAAAAAGTCAAACACTTCCTATAATACATTTAATATTGTATTATATATATATATATATATATATGTGTGTGTGTAACACCCCAGAAATTTTTTCGAACTAAGACTCGAATCGTTCATCGTAGTGCGTGAGATTTTGCCAAGACATTAAAAATTTCTTAAGTGTTAAGGTCACTAGATGTAGCACCTTGAGTTCCAAAAAGAATTAAATTAGAAATAGCAAAATCTGAAATTTTGCAAGTAAAGCTCAGTATGAGTTTTGGGTCGACTTCAAAGGACCATAACTCCTAGCTCAGGATGATTTAGGTGTGCTACCAGATACCGTAGGAAAGACCTTTGAATTATCTTTCCAACGCCTCCAAGTTTGCTAAGTTTCGAGTTTGGATGAGTGAGATATGGCCTTTTGAAGTTAGGCTGCCCAGTTAAGGAAGTTAGCCGGAAATAGTAAGGGGTATTTTGGTCTTTTCCTTACCCAATCAGATTTAATTCGTTTTTAGTAATATTTTAAGGGTATAATCTGATTAGGTTCAATTTTATAATCCTAGTTTAAGCCTAGGGTTTTAGTTGAGAGTTCAAGAAGAGAAAAGAAGAGAGAAGAGGAGAAAAGAGGAGGATCAAGCGTTCGTCGAGATTCTTGCGTGTTGTAGTGGATTTTCGCCATGGGTTTGATCCCTAAGAGGTACGTAAGCTTTCATAGTGTTGGTTCTTTCACTCACACACCAATCATGATTTATTCAGCGTAATTTCGTTCTTGAAATTTAAAGATTAGAGTTCTTGATGAGTTCTTGATAAGTGTTCTTGAAGTTTCATTAAGTTTTGATGTAAGATTCTGCTTGGGTCAACTTTAAACGACCATATCTCTTAAAATATTAAGAGTTACGTGATCCATAACCTATCCGATTAAAGGTATCTGAATCTACTTTTCAACGCCACCAATTTCGCATCAATCCAATTTCTGAGTAAAAAGTTATGACTATTTTAGTAACCTATACAGTGCTGTTATGAATTAGCCGATGGGAAAATATTAAAAAGAGTCGTTTTTGTCCTTTTAACTCCAAGAAAATCATAAACGAATTTCTTGACTAATAAAAGACTCCAAACAATCAGATTTTCAACTTCACTAATGAAAATTATAATTATTGGCCATAGAGATTTCAAGAAACTAATTCAAGAATCTCAAGAAAGGTTTTCTTGATTGTTTACCTTCAAGCTAGGGTTTCAAGGCTTCTAATCAAGTTCTTCTTCAAGATTCTTCAAGATTCTTTAAGATTCTTCAAGATTCTTCAAGAATCTTGTTCTTCTAGGTATGTAAGGCTAACATAGTGTTGGACTAATTCGTCCTCACTCCCTACATCTACTTTCAGATCAGTAAAAAAGTAATCTAGGATACTTTCCCTAGATTTGAGTATTCTTTAGATAAGTTGATTTTGAGTTCTTGAATTCACGTTTCTTTTAAAAGTTATATTCCTAATTATCGAATATCTATATTGTTATTGAGATCCTTCATTTCATGAATCATAACTCTTGAATTCATAATACAAATTCAAGAGAGAGTTAAGAGTAGAGTTCAAGGAAGCCTTTGAGTTCAATTGTGAATCCTTTGAGATCTATCATCGATTTGAGTTAAGTTTTGAGTAATTAAGTATGAGAATGAGAAGAGTCGTATACATAAGTTCCTTATTGATATTTTGACCCTTGAGTCGAGTCGTTCACGCCCATAACTTCCGCATGAACTTCATCAGTTGAGTACCTTTGAGAGGAGTAGTATCTTCAAGTTCTAAGTCTTGAGTATTGAGTTCCTAATCCCCTTTGAGATTATATTTCTAAGCATGGGACTATTACATTCTACCCATAAAGTCTTTGAGTTGAATTGTTCATGCCCATAATTCCACATGAACATTATAAGTCGAACTGTCTTGAGATGAGAAGTATCTTTGAGTCCTTGAGTTGAGTCATTCATGGTCATAATTCCGCATGAACCCTCTGAGTTGAGCATTCTTGAAATGAGTAGTATCATTGAAGTTCTTGAGTTCCAAGTATGTGAGTTCTATCTATGGTTATTGAAAACCTTGCATTGAGTAGTTCATGTCCATAATTCGGTATGAACCATATTTTAAGAAGTCTTTTACAAACGTTTTAACTTTGTTTTAAGACTTAAGCTTTGTGTTGAGTAAAGAGTAAGAGTAAAGTTCATTTTCTTTAAAATGATATATGGGAACTAAGTATTCCCAAGAGTAAATATTTTCTCATTTAAGATGAGAGGAAACTAAGATTTCCAAAAGAGTTTGAGCAGTTTGAGTAACATCTCTTTTTAGAG
>NW_006238954.1:2765972-2766127 GCF_000226075.1 Solanum tuberosum
ACATTTTAAATAAGAGCGGAAACTGAGATTTCCAAAGAGCCTTCGGGCTAGCTTTCAGAAAAGAGTAACAACTTTCTAAATGAAGCAATCAGAGAAACTGAGATTTCCAAGATAACCTTTGAGCTAAGTTTTTGAGCAATTATCTCAAATCAGCA
>NW_006238954.1:2766832-2769306 GCF_000226075.1 Solanum tuberosum
AGTTGAGTACCTTTGAGTTGAGTATCATATCTTTGAGTTGAGTATCTAATCGATGAGTTGAGTATCTTATCCTTGAGTGCTTCTGAGTTGAGTAAGTTTGAGTAGTTTTGAGTAGTTTTGAGTATCCTTGAGTATTCCTCGAGTTGAGTAAGTTTGAGAAGAGGTAAGTATGTTTCCTTTTTATCAAGTTTCAAGCTTATGTTTTAGAATTCCCCTTACATGCTCGTACATTCCACGTACTGAGCCATTTGGCCTGCATCTTCTCATGATACAGACACGGGTATTCAGGATCATCAATAGAAGCTTCGTTGCTACATCCGAGAGTTCGAGTTAGCTATGGTGAGCCTCCTTGCTTCCGGAGGATTTTCATTTACCTTTCGGTTATATCAGTTGTTAGGATGTCGTGGGTCTTGTCCCTACTTCCATCTTTATCAGTTAGAGGCTTCATAGATAGTCAGTATAGTTGAGAAGTCTGTATCATTTATTTTATTAAATGTTTTAAAGACTAAAGTTGCCTTTTTATGGCGAGTTTTATATATTTTATTATACAGAGTTTTCTTTGGACTTAAAGTTTGTATTTAAGTTTTATCAACTTTTATTTCAGTTTTTAAACTTTGTATGCTTGAATCAGTTTTCCGCTTGTAGTCAGCCAGGATGAGGGTTCGCTTGGGGACCAACAATGGTCTTCGAGTGCCGGCCACGTCCAGGGTGTAGGCTCGGGTCGTGACAATATATATATATATATATATATATCAAGTGCATCTACAATTCACTCAAATAATTATTATTAAACTAAAAGAAAATATCGTGTTAATCAAACAAAAAATTCACACTATATTGAATTATTACAATTGTTATAATTACATTGTTTGAACTGTGATTTAATAATAACTAAAACTTGAAAATTAATATATATGAACTTGAAAACTAAAAAGGATCCTTAAAATATTTTTGATATTCAAATATAAGAAAGAATTTTTAAAAATACTTGATAAAAATATTCTCATCACGCAAAGCGCGAACAAATTCACTAGTATATGTATAATTGATAAAACCTCATTTTCTTTTGGGAATTGAATAAGTGGGCCCTTTGTCTATTGTAAATCTAGAATAAACCTAACAAAAAAGAGAGAGTAAATTTTTGGTTTAGCAAATATAAAAATTATATTTGTATGCTATAGCTATAGTTTGCATAATTGCGCTTCATAGCAAATTTTATGTTTGCTATGGAGCATCAGATTTGTATAAATCGCAGGCAGGCATTCGTTTGTATAAAAGCACAGCGATTGTATATGTATATCAATTTGATAATTGTATATAGGGAAAAAACATAAATTTTCCCCTAAACTTATATCGAAAAGTCACTTACACGCTTAAACCATCATGATGATCTAGTACACACCTTTACTATTCAAAAGTGAATGTAATACCACCCTGAGACGTCTAACACCACTCTCACAGGGTGTGGTGTAATACACTCGCCGCCACATCAGCGCTACGTCAGCGCCATGTCAGAAATTATGATTTTTTATATAAAAAAAATTCTTTTCTTTATTAATTACTTTTCTTTTGTTAACAATATTTTACACTAATTAATCTCTAATTAATTATTAAAATTCTCTAATAATTATACCTTCTTCATCACAAAATCTCACCCACTCCATCTCTTATCTCACGAGAAAGACCATATCCGGCTACCTAATTCATTATTGATTCTTTGTTCTTCACCACCGCCATATCACCTCAATTTTTCTTCTTCGCCATCCACCACTAAATATCACCATCACCATTTCTAATATAATTTTTTTCTTCTTCACCATCTTCAATTTCCACTTTTTTTTTTCAAAATCGTTACCAGCGCCACCACACTCATAAAGTTGTCATCTTCACCAAATTCAAAAATTGATTAATCTTATTCACCACCTTCAATTTCCTCTCTTTTTTTCACCCATTATCTAGAACCACCATACCCATAAAGCTGCAATTACAACTAAACCAAAAAATTGATTAACAATCAAAATTTCTTTAACAAAGTCAAAAAATAGAAAAGATAGAAACATTCAACCAAAATCACCTAAATATAACTTAAGGATTTATTATTTAGGTTTATCCTAAAAAAATGATTCTTCCTTTAATAAAAAATATCACAAAATACAATTATTCACTAACAAATCTATGAGAATTAACATAATTGCTAATCAAAAAGAAAAGTTGTGCTTTGAGATTGTGATGTATAAAGAATGAAGAAGAATGCCACATTTAGATTTTATTTTCATTTTTTTCTTTGCCACATCAGATTTAAAGGGTAAATAAATTCACTTTTGAATAGTAAAGGTGTGTAATAGGTTATCATGATAGTTTAAGCATGTAAGTAACTTTTCGATACAAGTTCAAGGTGGAATTTATGTCTTTTCTCTTGTATATATGTAACTATTATGTATATGTATCAATGATTGTGTTTGTATATCTACATA
>NW_006238954.1:2769436-2774908 GCF_000226075.1 Solanum tuberosum
ATTGTAATTTGTATAATTTGTGTTTGTATATAGCGAGAAAGAGAGAAAGACAAAAGATGACTGATAGGGGAAGATCTGTATTTGTATAATTATTAGTGTATAGGATAAACATATATGTACTTGTATTTGTATATACCGTTTTCTCTCGCTTTATACAAACACAAACACAATTTATATATTTGTGTTTGTATAAAGTGAGAGAGGCGAGAGAGAGTGGCGAGTGAGATTCTCTGGGGAGAGAGGCGAATGACAAGTGTTTGCTACAAATTACAATTAAATGAAACTATCATTATAGCATTTAATTTGAATTAATAGTTTGCTATTTTATACAAAGTCATACGGGTAAATGGATTTGGTTAATTGGGTGTATTACATTGTTTGACATATTTAATTGGACATGTAATTACTTGGCCAGTATGTAATTGTGTGTAATTGGTAAGGGGTAATTACACTCTCTAATTCTCGGGTTGGGGTGGGGCTGTTGTGAATTGCTAGTAATTACATGGTGTAATTACAAACGGGTTATTTTTAAATCTTTTCCTTATATTTCTATTTTATTTCATTTTTTATTTCTATTATTTTAAATTATTCTAATATTTTTAATAATATAATTTTATTTTATGTTATTTATATTCCATTTCCTTCTCATTCTCAACATTAATTACTTCATGTGATTTCATGCAATTTTTCATATTTTTTTAATTACTCTATGTTGACTTTTTTCATTAGCACAATTAATTTGTTACTATTCTAAATTTTAAATTAGTCTTAAGTCATCGACATCAGCTTAAATTTTTTTTGCATGATTCACTTAGACATCTTAGCTAGAGCTAGTACCTATTAGACAGTCTAATATTAACGAATATGTACTGATTCAATACAAAATGATAATAAACTTTTAAAACATTGTATGTGTAATTCACACACACCCGTCTGAAAAAAGTAACGAATAAAATTGCACCATGTGGCACATGGGAACTCTAACGAATTTTCAATTATTAAAAAAAATATTCTAACCTTTAATAATCTAAAAAATTAATTAACAACCTTGAACTCTGTGCTCTGATACCAAGTTTGTCATCCCCAAAGCCTACACCCAGGACGTGGCTGACACTCGAGAACCATTGCTGGCCCCAAGTGAACCCTTGGCCTGGCTTACTTACTCAGCGGAAGACTTAAACACAAGAAGTATTACTCATGCAATAACTTTAAGAAATAAAAATCTTAGCCAAAATAGCAACCAAAGTCTTAAACGTATACAACTGAAATGAATAAGACTGTAGAAGTAAAACTATATGTCTATGAAGCCTCTAAAACAAAGAGGGATGTTGGGACAGGACCCCTGATCATCCTAACAACTGAAAAAAGCAACTGGTAAAAAGAGTCCTCTGGAATGTAAGGAGGCTCACCAATTGACTCTGAGTGCTGAACCTGATCAACGAGGCGGTGAATGCTGAACCTGGTTACCTGTGTCTGCATCATAAGACGATGCAGGCCAACTGGCATTAGTACATTGAATGTACGAGTATGCGAGTTGGAATGCTAAACACAACTTAAACTTGAAAGGAATTTGAAAGAACACTTACCTTGGCTCTTCTCAACTCATGAATAACTCAACTCAATATAAAGCAATAAAACACATGCAATATATATGAAAGCTTTATAAAACAGCGGAAAACAACTTAGTTCGTTAAAGAAATACAATAACAAACTCAACTTTATTTATATAATAAAGTAATGTAGTTTCTGTGGGAGATTCTCTAACCGACAACCACCACTATTAGCCTAAGTGGTGATACATCGTCTTTGCCCACGCTGCCAGAACTGTCCTATACTTTTCCGTTATAGAGAATGCTTAACTTAGTGGATCCACTAGTCTATGCTAAAAGCATCTTAATGATTCATCTAAAAAGTACGATCCTTTACTACCCATGATGGCTACATGGTTTATGGAGACTTGAGTTAATATGAACTCGCATCTCCATATCGGTGCTCAATACTACTCCAACAATATACTTAGCTCATATGTTTTAAAAAAAACTTCTTTCTTTGGCTTGAGATAATTAGTCAAAACTTAGCTTAAAAGCTCTCTTGGAATCGGTGTTCCCTTTCTTACTCAAATGTGAAAACATTTTCAAGCTCTTGGGAATACTTAGTTCCCTTATAGCTTTTTGAGAAATGAACTCAAATCTTTACTCTTTGATTAACTTGAGACTTAAGTCTTAAAACAAAGTTAAATATGTTTGTGAAAGACTTTGGAAAAACTTTATGAACTTCTCTTGACTTACTTCTTAACTTTTCGACTTGACTCTTCACTTCTTGACTTTGATCCTAACTTTCCTTGAATTGGATTATGGATTCAAGGTCCATGATCTCATGTTTATGGATGATTTCATGATGTTTAGATGTACCTTAGAGTGTTGGAATCAACTAAGAAACATAGGTACATTGCTAAGGAACAAGTACGAAAAGGTGGGGAGCAAATGGGGAGAACTGGAGTCCCTGGCGCTCTGAGAGGCACGGGGCGCCAGTCCTCAATATTCAGAGACCAGTCTGGGGAACGCTGGCTGGTGCGGCACCCCAAGGGTGAACATTCAAAGACTCTTTTGGGGCGCGCTGGCTGGCGCGACTTCCCACCCCTATCCCCTGGTGTTTGACGACTTTTCTTCTCCGTTTTTCATCTCTAAACCCTCCAAACTTCAATGGTTCCTTCCCCAAACACTTAGAATCATTTATACCCTCAATACATGATAGATTCAAACCGAAATTATACTCGGAAAGATGAATCAAATCGCAAGAAACTTCAACAACACAACCCACAAGAAATTCAAACGAAGCTTTCAACCATGTTCATCAAGAACTCAATTTCTAAACTTTCAAAGACTTAAATTCGCTGAATTTGATCATGGTTGGTGCGTGGGTGAAGTAACCCAATTCTATGTGATCTCACATACCTTGTAGGGATCACCCCCGAAGAAATCCACAAGCTTAACTTGACGATCTTGACGAATCTTGCTTTCTCTTCTCCTTTCTCCTTTTTTCTCCTTTCTCCAAGCCCTAGCGTGAAATTCACTTGTCTAAAACTGAATAAAATCTGAATTTACCCAAATTAAACTCCTAAAAAAGAATTAGAATAATTAGGTAAGGAAAAGACTAAATTACCCTTCCAAAATCCGCATTAGACTTTCATTAATCCAACAGCCTAACTTCCAAAGGGCATAACTTACTCATATGAACTCGGAATCGCGCAAACTCGACGGAGTTGGAAAAATCATCCTATGAGATTCCCAACCATATCTTGAAGTACACTTAACTCATCCTGAGATAGGAGTTATGGCCGTTTGAAGTTGAACAAAACTCAACTTTTCCTAACTTTAACAAATTTCCAGATTTTCATTCTTTTCCAAAAATGACTATTTCCAATTATCAGCTTCTTCTTAGTGATTTCAAATTGCGAGATGTTACAATATCTTTCCCTTGGGAACATTTGTCCTAAAATGAGATTACCCTTACTAGGCTAAGGGTGCTAACATCAAGTTCAAACACCCAACAAGCAAATTCAAACAAATAACATGCTCATTCATAATTTAAAGAGTACTAAGAAGACAATTAGTACCTTGGTCTGCATTTTCTCCGGATTCAAAGAGATGTGGATTTCTCTTCTTTATATCCTCTTAAGCTTCCCAAGTAGCTTCCTCAACAAATTGGTTCCTCCAAAGGACTTTAACTGATGCTACTTCCTTAGTCCTCAACTTGCGAACTTGGCGATCTAGAATCTGAACCAGAATCTCTTCATAAGATAGGCTATCCTTTATCCCAATATTTTCAGTCGGTATGATCAATGAAGGATCGCCTATGCACTTCTTCAACATAGAGATGTGAAACACCGGATGAACTGCGGTTAACTCTTGTCGTAGCTCCAACTCATAAGCTACATTGCCAATCCTCTTGGATATTCGATAGGGTCCAATATACCGGGGACTAAGTTTCCCTTTCTTACCAAGCCTCATAACACCCTTCATAGGTGAAACTTTAAGATATACCCAATCATCTATTTCAAACTCTAACTCTCTTCTCCTAACATCAGTGTAGGATTTCTGACGACTCTGTGCCATTTTGAACCTCTCTTGGATCACTTTCACCTTCTCCATAGCTTGATGAACTAAATCTGGTCCTATCAACCCTGCTTCACTAACTTCAAACCATCAAATAGGAGATCTGCATCTTCTCCCATAGAGAGCTTCATAAGGAGCCATTTGGATGCTATAGTGGTAACTATTATTGTAAGCAAACTCGATGAGACGTAGGTGATAATCCAAATTACCTTTGAAATCAATCACGCACGCCCTCAACATATCCTCTAAGGTCTGAATAGTGCTCTCTGCTTGCCCATCAGTCTGAGGATGAAATGCGGTACTTAAGTTCACCTTTGAACCCAAGCCTTTTTGGAATGACTTCCAAAACTGTGCAGTAAATTGTGCACCTCTGTCTAAAATAATGGAAACCGAAACCCCATGAAGTCTTACCACCTCTTGAAGATACAACTTAGCATAATCTTCTACTGAATGAGTAGTCTTTACCGGCAAAAAGTGGGATGATTTTGTCATTCTATCGACAATCACCCAAATAGAATCATGCTGCCTGCGAGATCTTGGTAAACATGTGATGAAATCCATATTAATCATCTCCCACTTCCATTCCAGAAGTTCTATATTCTGAGCCAAACCACCGGGGAACTTTTGGTGCTCTACTTTAACTTGTTGGCAATTCGGACACTTAACAACAAATTCTGCAATGCCCATCTTCATACTATCCCACCAATAGACTTCTCTCAAGTCACGATGCATCTTCGTGGAACCCGGATGAATGGAATATCTGGAGCTATGAGCTTCCTCCATGATCCTCTCTTGGAGTCCATCCACCATTGGTACACACAACCTACCTTGATATCTCAATACACCATCTCCCCCTTGTTCAAAAGCTAATACTTTTTGCTTATGAACATTTACCTTCAATTAAAGCAAAATGGGATCTTGGTCTTGCTTTTCTTTTCATTCTAACACTAAGGATGATTCATCCCCATTCATCACCACTACTCCTCATTCTGTGGAATCCATTAGTCGAACTCCTAATCGTGCAAGTCTATGCACATCCTTCGCTAATTCTCTCTTTTCTTCCTCAATATGGGCGGTACTACCCATAGACAACCTGCTCAAGGCATCAACAACAACATTAGCCTTACCTGGGTGATAAAGAATACTCATGTCATAATCCTTGAGTAATTCTAACCACCTCCTTTGTCTGAGATTAAGCTCTTTCTGAGTGAACACATATTGAATACTCTTGTGATCAGTGAATACATCAACATGAACACCAAATAAATAATGACGCTATATCTTCAAAGTGAATACTACAACAACCAACTCTAAGTCATGGGTGGGGTAGTTCTTCTCGTGAACTTTCAACTGTCTG
>NW_006238954.1:2776350-2794222 GCF_000226075.1 Solanum tuberosum
ACCACAAAACCTTGTGTACCTTCTGGTAAGGTCAACACTATGGCAGTAGTCAACATCTTTTTCAATTCCTAAAACCTTTTCTCACAAGCATCAGACCATTGAAACTTCACTGTTTTCTAGGTCAACTTGGTCAAGGAGAATGAAATAGATGAGAACCCCTCTACAAACCTTCTATATTAGCCAGCCAAACCCAAGAAACTCCTAATATCAGTTGGAGATGTGGGTCTAGGCCAACTCTGAACTGCCTCTATCTTTTGTGTATCAACTATAATTCCATCACAGGAAACTATGTGGCCCAAGAACGCCACTGACTCAAGCCAAAACTCACATTTAAAGAACTTAGCATATAGTTCCTTATCTTTCAAAGTCTGAAGGACTATTTTGAGATGACTAGCATGATCTTCTTCATTCCTTGAATAGATTAGTATGTCATCAATAAAGACGATAACAAACATATCTAAATAAGGTTTGAATACTCTGTTCATAAGGTCCATGAACGCTGCAAGTGCATTAGTTAAACCGAACAACATGACCAGAAACTCATAATGACCATAACAGGTCCTGAATGCTGTCTTGGGAATATCACACTCCTTTACTTTGAACTGGTGGTAGCCAAATCTGAGGTCAATCTTAGAAAAACAACAAGCACCCTAAAGTTGATCGATTAAATCATAAATTCTTGGAAGAGGATACTTGTTCTTAATGGTAACCTTGTTCAACTGACGGTAATCTATACACTTCCTAAGGGAACCATCTTTCTTTCTCACAAATAAGATCGGAGCGCCCCAAGGTGAGACACTTGGTTGAATAAAGCCCTTATCTAGAAGATCTTTTAACTGCTCTTTAAGATCTTTCAACTCTGCTGGTGCAATTCTATATGGCAGAATAGATATAGGACGAGTATCTGGAAGAACATCTATACCGAAGTCTATTTCTCTCTCAAGAGGGACTCTGAGAAGATCATCTGGAAAGACTTCTGGAAACTCTTTTACTACTGAAACTGACTGAATAAGAGGTATCTCAATACTAGAGTCATTAACTTGGACTAAGTGATAGACACACCACTTGGAACTAACTTTCTCGCCTTAAGGTTCGAATAAACGACCCTTAGGCACTGCTGAACTACTTTTCCACTCTAAGACTGGCTCATTTGGAAACTGGAACTTGACTACTCGAGTTCTACAATCAACTGAGGCATAACATGCATGATGCCAGTCCATACCAAGAATGACATCAAAATCTTCCATGTCTAACTCAAATAAATCAGCCATGGTACTCTTCTGTTTGACGGAAACGGGACAATCACGATAGACTCTCTCTGCTAGAATATACTCACCAATATGTGTAGAAACACTGAACGGCTCAAGAAGTTGCTCTGGAAGAACATCAAAATTGAAGACTTGGATCATACCCGTGACAACATCTAGCGAATCCTCTTGCTCTTGGCGATTAGTGATCGCATAAAGGCGATTTGCTCCTCCACCGGTACCGAAAGTAGCTCCTCTAGGTGCAGCCCTGTCTGGTGGAGCAACTGATGAAAATTAGGCCCTACTGCCCTGGTTTCCACTACCTTGCCTGTTCTTTGGGCCCTCTTTCATGAAGTGAACCTCTTGTCCACACTTGAAACAACCTGTCTGGCCATCACGACACTTACCTGGGTAGGTTCTACCACACCTAGCACATGTAGGAGCCCGGTTTCCTCCTTATGCCACACTACTCTAAGACTGTGCAGGTCTAGCTATGAAGTTCTATGAATTCTGGCCATTATACTCGCCTTTGTTTCTAGGTGCAGGTGCACTAGCAGATGATGGAGCAGGTCCTTTCTGCTTATATTGGAAATAAGACCGGTTCTCATTACTCTTTTTCTGCCCGGATTCATTCCCTGATGTCTTAGCTCTCTTATTCTCAAACTCTTTTCTATCCTTCAGCTGATCCTTCTCAATTTGTTACACATGGATCATCAGGTTTGCTATGCCCATGTAACCTATTAACACGGCTGCCTTACTTTCCTTACTTGACAGACGAGTCAACCCAAAAATGAATAAACTCCTCATGCTCCTTATGTCAGCAACCATCTCTTAGCTCACGGGAAAGAAACGCCCCATGACGGCCTACTCCAACAAAACCCATCTCACAATCGGATACGCGTAAGCACGAGTAGAAAGAAACTTTATAGAGATAAAACTCTAATGCACGAAATAAGTATGAAAGAAGTGAGGAATTCCTAAATGTTGCAGCCTCCTAATTATGGATGTGGCGCGCTTCACACCGATAACTAGGACTCTACAGACATAACTTCATACTCCCTAGGACTCTTGAACTCTGTGCTCTGATACCAAGTTTGTCATGCCCAAAGCCTACACCCCGTACGTGGCTGGCACTCGAGAATCATTACTGGCCCCAAGCGAACCCTTGGCCTGACTTACTTACTCAGCGGAAGACTTAAACACAAGAAGTATTACTCATGAAATAACTTTAAGAAATAAAAATCTTAGCCAAAATGGCAACCAAAGTCTTAAACGTATACAGCTGAAATGAATAAGACTGGAGAACTAAAACTATCTGTCTATGAAGTCTCTAAAACAAAGAGAGATGTAGGGACAAGACCCCCAATCATCCTAACAACTGAAAACTAGAAAGCAACTGATAAAAAGAGTCCTCCGGAATGCAAGGAGGCTCACCAACTTAGTGCTGAACCTGATCAATGCGGCGCTGAATGCTGATCCTGGTTACCTGTGTCTGCATCATAAGACAATGCAGGCCAACTGGTATCAGTACATTGAATGTACGAGTATGCGAGTTGGAATACTAAACACAACTTAAGCTTGAAAGGAATTTGAAAGAACACTTACCTTGGCTCTTCTCAACTCATGAATAACTCAACTCAATATAAAGCAATAAAACACATGCAATATATATGAAAAGCTTTATAAAACAGTGGAAAACAACTTAGTTCGTTAAAGAAATGTAATAACAAACTCAACTTTATTTATATAATAAAGTAATATAGTTTCTGTGGGAGATTCTCTAACCGACAACCACCACCATTAGCCCAAGTGGTGATACATCGTCTTTGCCCACGCTGCCAGAACTGTCCTATACTTTGCCGTCATATAGAACACTTAACTTAATGAATCCACTAGTCTATGCTAAAAGCATCTTTAAGGATTAATCTAAAAAATATGATCCTTTACTATCCATGATGACTACATGGTTTATGGACACTTGAGTTAATATGAACTCGCATCACCGTATCGGTGCTCAATACTACTCCCAAAATATACTTAGCTCATATGTTTTAAAAACAAACTTCTTTCTTTGGCTTGAGATAATTACTCAAAACATAGCTTAAAAGCTCTTTTGGAATCGGTGATCCCTTTCTTACTCAAATGTGAAAACATTTTTAAACTCTTGGGAATACTTAGTTCCGTTATAGCTTTTTGAGAAATGAACTCAACTCTTTACTCTTTGCTTAGATTGAAACTTAAGTCTTAAAACAAAGTTAAATATATTTGTGAGAGACTTTGGAAAAACTTTATGAACTTCTCTTGACTTACTTCTTAACTTTTAGACTTGACTCTTCACTTCTTGACTGTGATCCTAACTTTCTTTGAATTGGATTATGGATTCAAGTTTCATGATATCATGTTTATGGATGATTTCATGATGTTTAGATGTACCTTAGAGTGTTGGAATCAACTAAGAAACATAGGTACATTGTTAAGGAACAAGTACGAAAAGGTGGGGAGCGAATGGGGAGAACTGGTGTCCCTGGCGCTCTGAGAGGCACGGGGCGCCAGCCCTCAATATTCAGAGACCAGTCTGGGGCATGCTGGATGGCGTGGCGCCCCAAGGGTGAACATTCAGAGACTCTTTTGGGGCGCGCTGGCTGGCGCGACTTCCCACCCCTATCCCAATGTGTTTGACGAATTTTCTTCTCCGTGTTTTATCTCTAAATCCTCTTAAAACTTCAATGGTTCCTTCCCCAAACACTTAGAATCATTTATACCCTCAATATATGATAGATTCAAACCGAAATTACACCCGGAAACATGAATCAAATTGCAAGAAACTCCAACAACACAACCCACAAGAAATTCAAACAAAACTTTCAACAATGTTCATCAAGAACTCAATTTCTAAACTTTCAAAGTCTTAAATTCGCTGAATTTAATCATGGTTGGCGCGTGGATGAACTAATCCAATGCTATGTGATCTCACATACCTTTTAGGGATCACCCCTGATGAAATCCACAAGCTAAACTCGACTATCTTGACGAATCTTGCTTCCTCTTTTCCTTTCTCCCCTTTTCTCCTTTCTCCAAATCCTAGCGTGAAATTCACTTTTCTAAAACTGACTAAAATCTGAATTTACCCCAATTAAACTCCTAAAAACGAATTAGAATAATTAGGTAAGAAAAAGACTAAATTACCCTTCCAAAATCCGGATTAGACTTTCCTTAATCCAACAACCCAACTTCCAAAGGGCATAACTTACTCATACAAACTCGGAATCACGCAAACTCGGCGGCATTGGAAAGATCATTCCAAGAGCTTCCCAACCATATCTTGAAGTACACATAACTCATCCTGATCTAGGATTTATTTCCGTTTGAAGTTGACCAAAACTCAACTTTTCCTAACTAAAACAAATTTCCAGATTTTCATTCTTTTCCAAAAATGACTATTTCCAATTATTAGCTTCATCCTAGTTATTTCAAATTGCGAGATGTTACATTTTTAATAAGTTTACTTTTAATTATTTTAATTAATGCATGCCAAGTGTCATTAGAAGGAAAAAATGGTACAAGTTTATTGTACAATATATATATAAATTTGGGACCTATTCACGCGCTGCTATGCAGTGAGATGCACTTATTTTGCCACATAAACATTTGTGCTTAGTAGACACATGTTCTGAACAATTTAGGTGTTCAATAGGTACAAGTCTTAGTAAAATGTTTAAGTGAATTATGTAGACAACTTTAGGGGGTCACATATGACATAAGTCTTTAAATTAAAGTAGAATTTATTGTTGAATAAGGTTATAGACTTACTTTTTCTTTTTATTTTAAATGGTATTTTTTTACGTTATGTTGAAATTTGACGTAAGAGTATTGTGTTAAATTTTTTGTTTTGAATTTAGAACTAATGTTATGTTTTCAATTTCATTTATTTTAGTAGTATTGACTTGATATTTCACATTGCAAGCCATTTATTTTTGTTAAACTTGATAAATCATCTTTTTTGTCAAATATTTAAATATTTTTATGTCATTATATATATTAATTTTTTTTCAAATATGCATTTCATGATGTTCTTAGAAATTGTCACGATCCAAAAATCGAGCGTGATAACACCTGTCTTATCCCACCAAGACAGGTCAGCCTAAACCCAACTCAATAAGGTAAATGCGGAAGTAACAACATAACACGAATATTGTGGATAAATATAACATAACTCATAATACCCCAAAAATTTAGTGTCACGTGTACAAGCATCTAAGTATTACAATAGATTCAAAAGAAACACAAGTCTAATGTCTTTGTATTTAGAATATGACAAGGACATAATGGAAGAGTAAGTGATGTTTGCCGAGGTGACAAGCAACTATTCCACGAACTCCACAAGGAATTCTCGGACGAAGATGAGAAGGGAAGGTCAACACAATTCGGGCTCGTAACCTACACAAGTGTAGAAAGCAAGTGAATGAGTATCAAACAACAACGATACTCAGCAAGCATCCCAAGCGAACCCTACGTAAAGTAATACATAACTCAAGTACTCCAACACATCATCTGAACCTCTATAAACTACAACACACATAGAATCAGATCAACCCAACCTAATATTTCTCCCTCAATAACAAAGCACGTATAGAACATCACAACTTGCACCTCAACACACACACATCATCACAGTCTTTCATAATTCAACAATCACAAGATCACATCATCACTCATGAATAGCAAGAAACAAGGATGAAGTGTAATCCATTGTCATATAGTGTGATGCATGTCTGTCATAATGATATACACCCGCTGAACCTCAGTTCGAGACCCATGGGGGACTCTTCAGTCCGTGGACCTACCACGATGTGTGACACATTCCTTTTTCTTAATATGAATCTACCACGGCACGTGGCATGTATCCTTTTACTCCTAATCATTTCCACAAAGCATCATCACAATAGTACTATAGCACCAATGCAAATAGATATGCATAAATGCTCAATGAGAGGATAATAACTTCCACAACAATTAGCCAACATAGATAATCTTGTCACAACATCCAGAGTGAGTCAATACAACTGTTCTAAACATTCATGACACATCATATATGACAATACCAATAATATTTCTTCTTTTAACCCACATTAACATCACTAGAACCTATTTGTCATTTAACAATACACAAAATATACTAAATTTTTCACCAATTTCCATTACTCCTATTCACACAATAGCATTCAAGGTTTAATATACTTAACAAAGGGTCAATAGGTCCACTTGCCTTAAAAAAATCAACTCGATACTTGAGGCTTCCCTATACGATGGGTCTCTAAATCAACATAATCTAAACATTTATAGAATCACAATAAGGATTCAACAACAACAACACTCAAATCGTTAATTTTGGAAACTAGGTCCAAAGCAATCAAAAAAGTCATTCCCGAGGACTAGGGTTAGATCTAAAAATTAATATAAACTCATATTACCTAAAGGTTCTGGAACTTAATAGTGAGAACCATATAAAAAAATAAGTTGAAACCAAGCTCAAACCCCTATTTTATTAAAAGCCCAAGTTCTTGAGAAAATCCACAAAGTTTGAGTTTCAAATAAGTGATTATCTAGCAATATCATGAAATAATTAGTGGAGAGATGAAGACGATGAGTTAAAAATCGTTACCCAATCGATGAATCTCGAAATAACACTTAAAAATCACCTCTATCGAGCTTTCTATGTTCAAAAATGGTGAAATGAGTATAAAACCCGACTTTGAAAAAGAATTCTGCCCAGGTCACAATTACTCTTCATGATCACGACCTCAAAGTCTTGCATAACGATTAGTAAAGTGGGTCAACTCATTAATTGACCATCGCGATCGCGAACCTAAACCTACGCGATCACGATTCATAGACAACACACACTTCACGATCGTGGAATCCTCCTTCCGATCACGAAGCACACGAATCCACACCCAAGTGATCGCGATGGACATCTTCACAATCGCGAAGGGTAATTCACCCGATACTAGCAACATCAGCAAAAACAAAAATTAATACCAAAACTCATCATTTGCCAAATGGCCCATCGAGATTTGTTTGAAACTCTGAACACACAATCCAGATGTGCTACCAAACTAAACTCGCCATTCCAAACTCAATGGAATCGTTGAAACACGAATTCAAGGTCTCCTTGACCCGAAACCCATTAAAGCCGCAAGAAACTAACTTCCACACAAAACTATCAAACTGTCTTTGGAACCTCTAAAAATTCAATCAAGACCTTACCTAAGCCTAAAAGCATCCCTGAATCCATTGAAATCATCGAAAATCCAATTCGAGCTTCCATATTCCAAATTTTGGCCAAAGTTAACTCTTGGCAGGTATACTTAAACTTTCAAATCAAGAGTTCAAATCCACGAGGACTCCGAAATTGATAACAATGACTATTCATGATTAAATTCCACATTCCGGAGCTGATGAAACTGAAGAAATTTCATTCCGAGACTCGAATGTCCTGTTGTTGCCAAAAACCATTTTTAACTACTTAAAGTCTTCAAAATTCTTAAACTTCCAAAAATTTCAACTTTTCTATCAAATTTGAAAACCAACTTTGTAAACTAATCTAACATGACTTGGGACAACTATTGAGAGGCATAAAATGATAAGTTTTTTAAAAATTTCAAAAACGACCTTTAGGGTCATTACAAAAATTTTGTACTTTAAGTTTTTATGATTAATTTAATTTAAATATACAAATTTGAAAATTTTAAATAAATTATTTTTTTATAATATTAGTTAGGAATATATTTTTAATAATTAATATATTTTCAAAAAGACAATATATATCTTAAATATTTAATTTAATCTTATTTATAAAGACCCTATTTTTCTAATATAAAATTTTAATTTTAGATAATTGAATTTTATTCTTAAAATTTAATATAACCTAGATTGCACTTATGCACTCAAACTGTACACTTGTAATTACACTGTAATTATATTATAGCAAGTAAACAAGTCATCGTAATTACTAGATTGTGTAAATACTATACTATTAATAAATATCTTATTAATCATATCAATTTCAAATATCAGGTAACTTTTCAAACATACCCTAAAAGTGATTGTGAGGTTCATGTTTTATATCTTCTTTAATGCCTATTTATTCAACTAAAGTTTTGAGCTATTCTTCTTCTTGTGAGGTCCATGTTTTAAATATTCTTTAATTTAATGCTCATTTATATCAAATAAAGTTTTGAACTTTTCTTCTCTTCAAATATGTTTCTTCCTTCTAAACAAAATGAAAGTTGTATCGATTCTTTCCAAATGATTATATTAAAAATTAAAACTATATGTTCAGAAATATAAACTAAAATTGTAATCTTTTAAAAATATTAGTGTCCTTTGTGATGTTAAAAAATTGACATCTTTGTTGATGCTAAGCTATACTCAATTTTTTGGCAAGTCATTATTGGGTGAAGTTTCATCATGCATTTGGTCATAGATTTTGAAGAAATATTTTACTTTTAAAAGAAATATGATTTATACTCATAAGTTCTAAAAACTATTAAAAATACTCATACATAGATATTATTATTTTATAATGATCATGTTTGATGAAAAGTCATGACAACAAACACAATTAATATAAATTTGACAAAAGAGGAAGAAAATAAAAGAAAAATACATTGATTTGTATACGAAAAACTTTTATTACTACTTGTAATTGGAAGTGACTTCGGACAAAAAGCTTGGATACAAACTGATAAAATATGTATATAACTATATAAATTTTGTCAACGAACTAGAATTGAAATTCAGTCCAACACTATAAATGATGGGTGTTTTTATATAATACAAGATTTTTGGGTAATTTTATTTTTTAAAAGTTCCCAAATAATAGAATTTGACCAAATACTAGTTTCTTTCTAATATTTGAGAATTCAGATTGTTTGCCAAAACATTTTCCAAATAATGACAAGTTGTATTGCCAAATAAGATTTGTCAATTTTTTTCTCAATTTTTTTTGAAATACATGGCCAAACAGGTCATATGTAATGACCTGGTTAGTCATTTTTAGAAAGTTTCGTAAATATATCATTTTGCCTCTCCTAATATCGACTCCGGGTTTTTTCTGATTGAGTTTTGAAAATTGGTTTCAAACCTTGAGTTTAAAGTTGAGAATTTTGTAAGTTTTGAGTTTGAAAGACATATATTGTTAACAAAGTGATTTTTGATGTATTTTGGAGTTCAAGTGTCGGAATGAAATTCTGTCAATTCCATTAGTCTCGAAATGTGAAATATGATCAGTCAGAATTATCGATTTCAGATTTGGAGTCTTTTTGAGGATTTGAGGTCCTAAGTTGTAAAATTTTAAAATTTAGCCTTTGGGTTGACTTTAGTCAACATTCGGGATTCGGATGCTCGGGAGGAATTTCAAGCTTTTAATTGGATTCAGGGGGATATTTTAGGCCTAGGTGAGGTCTTGATTGATTTTCAACATCCCGAATATGAGGTCCCAAGCTTATTTTAGCCTTTTTAGGCATTGAATTAGTTTTTTATGGTTTTCACGAATGTCGGGTCAAGGAGACTTCGAATTCGTATTTTGACGGTTCTATTGAGTTTGGAACATCGAGTATAATTGATATATATATATATCTGTGTGTGTGTGTTTGTGGTTTGTGTATATGGGGTTTCGAACGAATCGCGATGTTCCTTTTAACGTTTTGAGTATTGATTGATATTTTGGTATATGATGTTTGTAGTGCTTTGCGTTAGCGATGGGTTGGCCGCTTTCGCAAAAGCGAAGGTGGATCACAAAAGCAAAGGGACAACCCTGACTGAATATCATGATCGCGAAAAGCAGTTTGCTATCGTGACCTTTTCATGAGCGAAGCTTGGGTCGTGAAAGCAAAAATCTCTTTTTATCCGAGGTTCAATTTTGCAAACCTGTGTTTGCTTTTGCGACATGTGAGTGGGGTTTATGTTTGAACATTTCAGGGTTAAGCCTGATTTCCCATTTTTGAGCTTGGATAACCATTGGAGGCAATTTTTGAAAGGATTTCTTGTGCAAATTCATTTGGGTAAGCTTTTATGATCCTAAAACTTCATTTCCCTTTGATTATTTATGAATTCGAACATCAATTTTTTTTTAGTTTTATTGGTAAATGACAAAGTTTTTCAAGAACTCAGGTGCTTAAATAAAATGAAGTTTTGAATTGATTTTGAGTCCTTTGTAGAAATGGTTTTCACCAATGAGTTCCTAAGCCTTGAGTATTGTTTTCAAGTATTAATTTTTTCAGATTCAAACCTTATTTTTGGAATTGGGTTTTGAGTTGATTAACCAATTTGTCAAAGAAATTGATGTGAGTGTTGTTGTTTTCAGAGATTTATTATGAATACATGATTGTTATAGACTATGTGACTTTGGACATTGATTAGAAGGGGAAGACTCAATTGTTGGAGTGATTAATTGATTGCATTAAGGCAAGTGATCTCCTAAGCTTTGTATTCTAGTAGATTATATGTATTCCCTTCATTGTTTGTGTGCTGGAAGTAATGGGGATGAGGTTAAGGGTTAATTGTCCACTTGATAAGTGTTAATGAATAAAATTAGGTTGAAATGAAAAGGCTATGTAATCATTATGATGATGTGAATTGCCTTATTGTGACCTTTATTTATTGAATGATAAAATGCTTAATAACATGGATGTGGACTTGAATTGCATGAATTGTTGTCTCTTCCATGTGATGTGATATTGCTTATGTGCATTGATTATTGAACAACGTGATGAGACATGTGAAATTCATGATGTCATGGTCATTATCGGCAAGTGTTTATGATGCCGAGGTCATTGCCGGTGAGTGCTATTATGCCGAGGTCATTTTCGGCAAGTGTTTGTGATGCCAAGGTCATTTTCGGCTAGTGAATTGATACAAAGCCGATGGACAATGGTTCTGGTTAGTGATTTGATATAAAACCAATGACAAAATGTTTTGGCTAGTGATTTGATATAAAGTTTATGGAAAATGGGACTGATATTGTGCCGATGGAAAATGGTTCCGGAGAGAGATTGATTATTGTGATTTGTTGCATTTTGATGCTTATGTGTGACTTGCTTGTTAATTGTGATTGATGCACTTGCTATGTGTATTTGATCTACTTGACATTGGGATTGACTTACTTGATTCATTTGGTTATTGAATTATGACAATTGAACTATGATTATTGAGCCTTGTGATTGGTCTTCTTCTCTTACTTCTCGAGGCATGTCAAAGGATTATTGAGAGGTAGCTTCTTGTCATCCCGGCAGACCCTCTCTTGCTTTTCTTTATACTTTGTTCTACTTGAGAAACAAAGACTGAGACTTGTACTTATTTCTGCACTCTATGTATTTAGTGGCTTGTACACATGACAACCATATTTTAGGGGTTTTAGTAGAAAGAATAAGTAGTTTGCTTTATCTTGTTCTTGCTTTATCTTTCCAGTTTTCTTTCATTTTTTTGGGTTGAGGCTGACTTGTCTAGATGAGAATAGACAAGTGCCATCACATCCATTTTTGGATCGTGACAAATAGTATCAAAGCCTAGGTTCATAAGTCTCACGCGTGTACAAGCCAAGTGTAAGAAGAGTCTTAGGGATCGGTATGGAGACGTTTGTATTTATCTTTGGGAAGATATGAAGATTGTTAGAAAACTTCCTTTAGGTCATTCTTTCTTATCGTAAGTGGTTACCTTAGTTAGTGGTGAGTTACCGCGTGTTATTTTGGAAGATATCGAGGACTGCAACTTCTATTTCTAGTGGTAGAGGAGAGGTAGTCTCTTAGCCTTGTATTGAGACCTCAGCTAGGGGTAAAGGTAGGGCCCGAGCTAGAGTCCATTCTAGTGGGTAGCACCGATTAGAGGTCTTATTAATGAAGCGCCACCAGCTAATAGTAGAGCTAGAGAGTCTTCTCCTGAGCCACATGTTGAGGTTGTTGAGGGTTAGGCTTCTCTTGAGTTTGAAGCTCCTTTGTTTTAGGAAACTCTGTTGAGGATGCAAGGTGTGTTAGAGAACCTCTCTCAAGGTAGTGCGAAATGTACTCCATAGGGTGCTCAAACGAGGGTAGGGGCACATACCCTAAGTCAGCAGCACACTTCGAGTATTCATGATCAGGTGGGCCAGCCACCAGTGATTCCTGCACCGGCTATTGGTACCCATATTTCTCCTGAGGTTATTCTGACAATGACTGATCATCAATGTTATGAGAGGTTTCAGAAATGAAACCACCTCATTTTCAGAGTGGTAAAAGTGAGGATGTTCATGAGTTCTTGATTTTGTGCCATAAGATGCTTAAGGCAGTGGATATGGTAGATGCTCGTGGTGTCCGGTTTGTTGCACTTCAGCTTCGTGGTTGTGCCAAAGAGTGATGGAGGAATTTTGTGAGGTCTAGACAAGTTGGATCTCCCCCGATAGAGTGTGATGTGTTCTATAGTCCTTTCCAGGACCGCTTCATTACTTGGAGTGTGAGGGAGGAAAGTCGACTGAGGTTTGAGAGCTTGACTCAACGTAGTTTGACTGTGACTGAGTATGAGGCCCATTTCTATGAGCTTTCTAGGCATGCTAAGGCTATTGTTATGGATAAGGCAGAAAGAGTTCATATGTTTGGGAGAGGGTTGACTTTCTCTGTTAGGTCTTATGTGTTCAGAGCATCCAGAGAGGAGGATTCCTTCTAGTTTATTGTGAGCACCTCCAATGAGGCAAAATTGATGGTTTTAGAGGAGTTTGGGTGTGCCCAAGTGGGCCCGATCGTCTAGTTAGTTTTTTGGTGCCTCATTTGGAGGCAGGGTTTTGCATAAAGGTAGCAGGTCCTTTCAGCGCCATGGGCCGGTTCATGTATCTATGCCAGCAGCTGATAGTGGGCAGACAACCCAAAGATCTCATCGTTCTGGCCGAGGTGGCCATGGTACTTCATCTGGCTTGCAGCAGCAGCTATCCTTGTTGAGGTCTTGTTTTACTTCTGGGGATCTGGGTCATCTGATGTGATTATGCCCTCTACAAACTCATTCAGGACCTAGCGTTCTTATATAACTGCTCCAGCTAAAGATTCAGTGCCTCCGGCCAGGGGTCGAGGTAGAGGTTAGTCTGGTAGAGGTGTCAAGACTTCTGGTAGAGGTGTTCCATCTCCACAGGGTGGAGGTAGAAGTTCTACTCAAACCGCAGGAAGCCGTGAGGTCTAATTTTATGCTTTTCTAGGGAGGCCTGAGGCTGAGATATCTGATGTTGTGATCACATGTATCGTCCTAGTTTGCCATCAACCTACATTTGTATTGTTTGACCTAGGGTCTACTTTCTCATATTTGTCTACCTATTTTGCTCCTGGGTTTGATATGATGTCTAATTGAATGCTTGCGCCTATTGATGTTTCTACACTAGTGGGTGAATTCTTAGTGGTTGATCGAGTGTATCGATCCTGTCTTGTTTCTTTTTTCCAGGTATGATACTTGGGTAGATTTGATCATTCTGTGGATGGTAGACTTTGATATTATTTTAGGTATTGATTTGGTTTCTCCGCATCATACTACTCTTAATCGTTATGCTAAGACTGTGAACTTAGAGATGTCAGACCGGTGCTAATGATTCTTACACTAGCAAAGTTATCTCCTTCATTCGATCTCAGAGATTTGTTGATAGAGGTTGTTTTTCCTATTTTACTTACATTTGGGATACTAGTTGAGACACATCCCATGGATTATGACCCCGTGGTTTGAGAATTTTCGGATGTGTTTCCTACTAATGTTCCAAGTGTTCCTTCGGACATGGATATTGACTTTGAATTGACTTGGAGTCGGGCACCAAGCTCATCTATATTCATCCTTATCGTATGGCCCCAGCTGAGTTGAAGGAATTGAAGTGATGTAATGCCTCTTAAGATTGTAACATTTTAAATAGCTAGTTTATGTTTGAAAAGCCGATTTATCTTAATTTACGCCAACCTTGATTGAGATAAAGGGATGATAATAGAAATTAGGTAGTTATACTAAGAAATAACTATATTAAGACACTTGAATTCATAGATAGAAGTAAGAGGCCGAGGGGTACCTCAAAACAAAAAGATTTATGTGAGTGATTTATTATAAGGAAGTTTTGATATGATATTATTTATGTATTGACTTGAGAGGTGTATATATACAAATCCATAAAAAGTTATTAAGTCTAGAGAATATCAAATTGAAGGTCTACGAGTCTAGTTTCCAACACATAAAATCGTTCGTCAATACGACTTCAGAGTAGAGAGTTATGACCTTTTTACCGCAGACTGTCCGGGCAAATCAGGTTACACACAGATCTGGGTCGGGTTTGGCCGTCTTTAAAAAGTGTTTTTTGTCTTTTAAAAAGATAACCATAACATTTTCTCAAAGGAAAAAAGTCCAGCAACCATGAAAGATCCTCCAAGACCTTTGAGGTAAGAAAACATCCCCTTTTAGCTTGGTTCTTCATACGCTCATGTTCGGAGAAATGTTCTCCTTGTCGCAAGCTTTATTTTGTGCTATTTCTTATCATTTTTCATTATGGTTGAAGTATTTTCATGTTTAATATGGGTTTTAAGTTATATATATGGTTGAGCTACTTTGAGGTAAGGTTTCACACCTATTTTGCTTAGAAAATAATGACTGAATGTTTGAAATCAACTCCTACGACCTTGACTTTGATTTGGTATTTTTTTCTTAAGGTTGTGGAGTTGGTATGGTGTTGGACCCTTGAGGCAGATTGTTGTGCTGGAAAAATGGAATATTTTTGGTTAAGGTAAGTTTTTTCCAATCACTTCCCTCGTGTTTTTACTTTTCTTTTGTCTTTTTATTGGATTTGAGCCACGAGGGGTGTTCGAATGTCGTGGCTCCGTCTGGCCTTGTTGTTGTATTTTTTTGAGTTGTTTAGATGTGGATACGATGATATTGAATTTATGGAGGGATGTGATATTTGTGCGCCATTTTTAGATGTTGCGTACGGAGGATAATCAATTGAACAATGTGATGTGCGCCTTGTTATATTTCCTCGGGAGCTTGCCGTTCTTGTGAGATGTTAATAGACTCGTGTAGTTGTTAGCAACTACTGGTTATTTTGATATTGTGACTTCTTTTGTTGAGTTAAATGTGGTCTGGTCATAATGATGACCTTAACGCCTTATCGATTGGTTTTGTCTCATTTTTGCACCATGATTGATTCTCACATTATTGCATTACTTTTAGTTGACCAAGCTTCATAGAGACACCTTTTGGGGTTTGGTTGAAGGGTATGTTAAGGCTATTATTTCTCTTTTGTCAGTATCCTGAATGCCTAAGCTTGTTATGGCCGGTGTATTATCATTCTCTACTATGTAGCCTTGTCTTATTGAGGTTGCTACCACCTTATGATATAATGTCTTTCGGCGACACTCTACTCCTTGCTTAGTAGCCACGAAAAGCATGTTATGATTATGTTCTAATTAATTATGATTCCTTATTATTGTTGTGATATTTTATCATATCGCTGTCACCTATGAGCTTGTTTTGGCCTCAATAGACACTGACACTGTAGGGTTCTTGAGCACACAGATTTATTGTTATACCAAGCCTACGGGCCGGGTAGACCGAGCCTACGGGCCGGGTGGACCGAGCCTACGGGCCGGGTGGACCGAGCCTACGGGCCGGGTGGACCGAGCCTACGGGCCGGGTGGACCGAGCCTACGGGCCGGGTGGACCGAGCCTACGGGCCGGGTGGACCGAGCCTACGGGCCGGGTGGACCGAGCCTACGGGCCGGGTGGACCGAGCCTACGGGCCGGGTGGACCGAGCCTACGGGCCGGGTGGACCGAGCCTACGGGCCGGGTGGACCGAGCCTACGGGCCGGGTGGACCGAGCCTACGGGCCGGGTGGACCGAGCCTACGGGCCGGGTGGACCGAGCCTACGGGCCGGGTGGACCGAGCCTACGGGCCGGGTGGACCGAGCCTACGGGCCGGGTGGACCGAGCCTACGGGCCGGGTGGACCGAGCCTACGGGCCGGGTGGACCGAGCCTACGGGCCGGGTGGACCGAGCCTACGGGCCGGGTGGACCGAGCCTACGGGCCGGGTGGACCGAGCCTACGGGCCGGGTGGACCGAGCCTACGGGCCGGGTGGACCGAGCCTACGGGCCGGGTGGACCGAGCCTACGGGCCGGGTGGACCGAGCCTACGGGCCGGGTGGACCGAGCCTACGGGCTGGGTAGACCGAGCCTATGGGCTGGGTAGACTGAGCTTATGGGCCGGGTAGGTTGTACCTACATGGCAACATATATGTATTGTACCATAGAGCATCTGATTTACATTGATTCATGGCACATCTGCATTCAAATAGTTCAGATCAAATAATCATTAGAATCATGGTAAGGGGACTAGTATTTAACGACTGTTTGTTCTCATTAGGACCTATAGGGATTGTGTGTTGTTTGTACTTGTCTGGCATATGGGTGCCTGATATACCGTGTGTTTATGGTATTTCTAATACATTTCACTTACAAGTTGTGTGTGTCTAGGGCCTTTTTATATTGGTTTTTATGTGTTTTTATCATGTTTTGCAGGAAAGATGTTCAGGCGCGGAAGTATAGAGACAGCTGAAAGAAATGCAGAAAAAGGGCATTCACGGAGGTGATCTACGGACCGTAGGTCCATTTACGGTATGTAGGTTATGACCGTAGATCAGAAGGCAAGGTATGGAGGACAAATCAGGAAAATCTGACCAAGTGTAGAACCACAGTGTCCATTGACGGTCCGTAGATTAATGGACCGTACTGTTGATCCGTAGATTGATACTGCGAGGGTTCCAGTACCGATCTACGGTCCGTACTGCTAGTCCGTCGTTTGCTTCAGAGAAGCTGATTTTTGGAAGCTGAGATATTTTCTAAGTCCTGGCTGACGGAAGGGACTTACGGACCGTAGATCCATCGACGGTCCGTAAGTCAGTCTCGTGGAATGAAGACGCGCACCTGAACAAACTTTCCTTAATTTGTTTCCCTTTTAATTTAGGATTTGTTTTCTATAAATAGGGCATGTAAACCTCATTTTTGGGGTTAGACATTATTATTCTAGTTTTACTTTTGTGACTTGGGAGATTAATTGGAAAACCTAACAATTATTGATTTCCTAAGTTCGTTTTGAATATTTTGGGCTGTGCAATTCAAGTTGAATTTCTGGGTTTATTAATCTCTTTATGTAAGTTGTTGAATTACAACAACAGAGGGTAATTGGTGGGGACAACCAGGTTCCAGCTGAAAATCGATTGGGAGATGCAGTGAGGGTGCATGGTCCACCAGGCCCATGACAACATGACAACTATCGGGGCAACATCGATATAGCAGACTCTGATGGACCTATTGTCCTACCTCCTTTACCTCCAGGGCACACATTTGTGGTGACTAGTAGTTGGATGCAGATGCTTACAGCAAGAGGTTTATTCTCAGGATCGCCATCGGAGGATCCACATGCTCACTTAGCCAAGCTAAGGGTGGTATGCAAAAGTTGTGTAGGTAGACCAGACTTGGATATGGATGTCATTGGATTACGAGTGTTTTCTCTGTCACTGAAAGGCGATGCTGCAGTATGGTTCACTGAGCTTCTGTATAACTCAATATTCACATGGGACCAACTGG
>NW_006238954.1:2797155-2798288 GCF_000226075.1 Solanum tuberosum
AACTTTTAATATTTGTAGGTCCATGAAGCAGAGTGGTGAGCTCCAAACGGTATCTGCTATAACTTACAGAGTTGAGAGTGGAACAAAAGTGCAAATTAAAGAGCAACTCAGTGTTGAGGCACTAGCAACAATTATGATGAACTTCGACCGTGATGGTATTGAAGAGTATGATGAGTTGGTAGCCGCACTCGATAGGTGTGAATACCGGCCCAAACCAAAGAAGTATGAATTAGACATGAAGAATCGCGAGTCCCCACCCACAAGACTATCTATTGTGGAGGCACCGAAATTGGAGCTTAAGGCTCTACCACTGCATTTGAGGTATGTATACTTGGGCAGAGAGAATACTTTACCGGTCAACATTGTGGCAGATTTGAATGCGAGACAAGTAGAGTGCTTGGTGACTGTGTTAAAAAGGTTCAAGCGAGCTATTGGGTGGACTATTGCGGATATCATTGGGATTCCTCCCGGTATTTGCCCTCACAAAATCCAACTCATACTAGATCATAAGCCTAGTATCGAGCACCATAGAAGATTAAATCCACCTATGCAAGAGGTAGTTAAAAAGGAGATCATCAAGTGGCTGGATACGGGAGTTATTTATCCCATTTCAGATAGTAATTGGGTATGTCCCGTGCAGTGTGTGCCTAAAAAGGTGGTATGACTGTGGTTCCAAATGAAAGAAATGAGCTTGTTCCAATGAGGCTTGTTACTGGATGGAGAGTTTGTATGGATTACCGGAAGTTGAATGCGTGGATAGAAAAAGACCACTTTCCTATGCCATTCATGGACCAGATGTTGGATAGACTTGCAGGAAAGGGTTGGTATTGTTTTCTTGATGGGTATTCGAGCTACAATCAAATTTCTATAGCTCCAGAAGACCAAGAGAAGACCACCTTCACTTGCCCATATGGGACTTGTGCTTTCAAATGGATGTCGTTTGGGTTATGCAATGCTCCAGCTACCTTCCAGCGGTGTATGATGTCGATATTTTCTGATATGGTGGAGGACACTATTGAAGTGTTCATGGATGATTTTTCAGTTGTAGGTGAGTCTTTTGATCGTTGTCTAGATCATCTGGCCGAGGTGCTTGTGGAGACTGCAACTTGGTGCTTAATTGGGAGAAGTGTCAC
>NW_006238954.1:2798388-2798804 GCF_000226075.1 Solanum tuberosum
CTGCTTGGGAGGCAACCCAAGATGTACAATCTAGCCACGATAGGATTTAGTTTTTCTCTAGTAGTTTGCTTTGTTCGATTTCTTCCCTGTATCAAATTTGATAGTTGTTTTAGTTTTGTACTAGTATTGGCTAGAATTAGAATAGGGTCCGTGTCTAAAAAGTGTCCAGAAAATGTAAAAAGAATAACCTAGTGGTTGCTACATGTGCAGGTACACCACGAAAAATCTGCAGAAAATGGTCTGCTGCAGAGGTCTACGGACCCTATCGACGGTCCCTCGTTTAATTCACGGACCGTGGATGGTGTCCGTAGATCCCAGGTAAGCTTCTAAATTGTTCTAAGTTTAAGAGTGATCTACGGTCCTGATCTACGGACCGTAGATAGACTCACGGACCATAGACGGGGTCTCGTGAGTCT
>NW_006238954.1:2799395-2799672 GCF_000226075.1 Solanum tuberosum
GGTAAAATGATCATTCGGAATCCTAAGAATGAAGACCTAGCATAATTGAATGTTGAAATGCATGATGAGATTTCGTTAATGTTGAAAAATAAGGGCAAAAATGTATGATCCTAAATAAAAAAAATGGCTGATACTAGTGTGGATACTACTGGCCTACCATCCACCAAGATGCCCAAGTCTTGTGATCGTTGCCAAAGAGAACGAGGGATTTCAAAGAAGCAAGAGCTCCCTATGAATCCTATATTGGTGATAGAGTTGTTTGATGTATGGGGCATTG
>NW_006238954.1:2801958-2803959 GCF_000226075.1 Solanum tuberosum
GACCTCCACTACTTACCCCTTCCCATGTCTAATTTTTCATTTGTGCAGGGACTCTGGAGTGCCGATCTGGCATTGTTACAGGATAGTCCACCCTACTGGGGCATTGGACATAAGCCTCATTCGAGATGAGGCAAATGTGGTGGCACCTCGCAGAGAGCCCCAGGTTGAGGTACCTCTCTTGGGTGCCGATCTTGCAGTACACAGTGGGGCAGGCACAGGGCGGTGACCCCAGTATCCCAGACCACACCGATACTGTCCCGGGCTCCTCATCTCAGGCAACTAGTATGGCTCCTAGCTCTTCCCGGTCCACACCACAGTTAGGAGCTACTATAGTCCCGGTGGCCAGAGTACAGAACTTAGAGGCTCAGATGGCCACACTGCTGCATCACATCCAGACGTGGATGCAAAAGTTGATAGCCGAGTCCGAGGCTAGAATGGAGCACAGGATGGAGGGGATGATAGACCGGAAGGTCCAGGCTATTAATAAGCGTCTTGATGCCTTTGAGGTTCGAGTCCTCGAGCGATCAGCCCCGGCCATCGATCTATCTACTTTGCAGGCCGACTTAGCCAGCCTCCGGACTGACGTTGATGCCATTCTTGCCGTACCTTCAGTTGAGACTCAGGTTGCACCTACTGCACTGGCTGATGATACAATGCTAGATGCTCTATTCAGTGGGACCGCCGAGGAGGGTCTTGCACCGACACATGCCAAAGGCAAGCGACACCATTCTCATCGCACTGAGGAAGAAAAAGCTCACAAGAGACAGCGTCGGCAGGAGAAGAAGGCTAGGAGGGCTTCGATTGCAAACAAAGAGTTGTGCCAGCAGAGGGTGCGTGAGAGAGTTGCAGGGGCATCGAGCTCTGCCCCAGTTGTAGAGGTCCAGCCTGTTTTGAGGGACGTTGTGAGCACCACTGATGGTGCGGTGAGAGTGATAGAGAGCACTACTGAGGGTGCTATGATTGTTGATGTGGGCACTACTGAGGGTGCCCCCACTATTGATCCAGCAGGCTATGATTAACCGGACCCCCTGCTTGTTGATGATTCGCCGGCGCTTTGCGCTACAGGTTTAGTTCACCCAATCCATTTTCTTTACTGTTTCTGTATGCATTGTGGACAATTGCATCTATTTTTGTTGGGGGTGGGGTAAATGGATTGTGAGTGATAGGGTGAAGTCTGAATAACCCAACTCATGAATCCTCTCTTGGGGTTTTCTTGCTTGTGTTCTTTTTCCCCAAGAGACTGTTTAATTTTTGTTGAACCGGCATGTCTTAGGATTGTATGTGTAGAAGCATGATAAAGAAAGAAGCATGATGGCTTATGAAAAAAAGGTACCCGCCAGATTTTGGGATGTATGTTAGAATTTGTAGGCTACGATTAGTTGAATGTGTTGGCTCTGAGTATGACATATTAACAAATCAAAACTCGATAGCATGACTTAAGCTGAAACTTGAACTGGGTACTCTGATAACCTGATGATGAAACTATGTGCCAAAAGTGTGTTCTGATAATCTGATAATGAAACTATGTGCCAAGAGTGGGTGAGAATCATTGACTGTTCAAACGGTTTTGTGCAAAACTAGAACTTGCCCGGTTAGTCCTGCTAAGACAATTCAGTCTAGAGGCTAGGAAGTGATCATAGGCCCTTGTTTTGATAAGTCCACAAATTGCCTAAAAGAAGGATCCAACCAAATGAAATAAATGCTCCCTTTGATCCAAAAACTTTGAGCCTATAATTAAACCATTTCTTTCCAAACCCCGAACTCACCATCCCATAATCTACTATGTTGGCCCCGGTCCCTCCTTGGACATGTGCACTTCGACTTAGGCCAAAAGCCTAAGTTGAGGGTGGCTAATGTAAAAAGTAACTTCAAATCTTGGCCCTGACCCGACATCGGGTATTGTGTACCTCAACTAATGGAAAATCCATAAGTTGAGGGTGGCTATGAAAGAGGGAATTGAAAGAAAAATAGGTATGAAAAGAGTGATGTGAAAAAAAAAAG
>NW_006238954.1:2804486-2805095 GCF_000226075.1 Solanum tuberosum
TTGTACCATGAATGTCATTCATTCTTGGGAAAAGGGGATTTCGTTTGAAGTAAGGGCAGTTACATTGTCTGAAAGTTGGTACCTTGGTGATAGTGAGAAGGTGTATGTTGGGTGTCAGTTGGTCGATTTGTGTCATGGTGTGATCCACATGAATTGGCTTGTCGAGTCTAAGAGAACGAATGTGCACCCGGACAATGAGGGGGTAGAGAGCCATGTGATTTCTTGGGCTTGAAATGCTTGCTTCTATACAAGTGTCGTTTAGAGTCGTAGTGCGTAGTTTGAGGACAAACAACGAATTTAAGTTGAGGGTGTTGATATACCGTGAGTTTACGGTATTTCTAATACATTTCACTTACAAGTTGTGTGTGTCTAGGGCCTTTTTATATTGGTTTTTATGTGTTTTTATCATGTTTTGCAGGAAAGATGTTCAGGCGCGGAAGTATAGAGACAGCTGAAAGAAATGCAGAAAAAGAGCATTCACGGAGGTGATCTACGGACCGTAGGTTCATTTACGGTCCGTAGGTTATGACCATAGATCAGAAGGCAAGGTATGGAGGACAAATCAGGGAAATCTGACCAAGTGTGGAACCACGACGACCATTGACGGTC
>NW_006238955.1:0-1613 GCF_000226075.1 Solanum tuberosum
AAGAAGAAGAATATGACATAAGAGAAAAAGATTATACTCTAATAGAAATAGAAAATGAATTTTATAATTTTCAAACAGGAATCAACAGGATAGGTACAATTAGAAGTCCTAAGGACTTAGAAAACATAGTGAGAATATTAGACGAAATGGAAATAATAGGAGAAAAACCTTTAAAATACTGGGAAAATAATAAAGTAGTATGTAAATTAGATATCATAAACCCTGAATATATAATAAAAACAGCTGCCATTGAAGCAACTAATCAAGACTTGGAAGACTTTAGTGAACAAATAAAAGAATTACTAAATTTAGGAGTAATAAGAAGATCTACATCAAAACATAGATCAGCAGCATTTATGGTTAGAAATCATAGTGAAATAGTAAGAGATAAAGCAAGAATAGTAATTAATTACAAAAAACTTAATGATAATACAAGAACTGATGCATGTAAATTACCTGATAAAAATGAATTAATCAATCGAATCCAAGGAAAAAGAATATTTAGTAAATTCGACTGTAAGTCAGGATATTGGCAGGTAAAAATGCATGAAGAAAGTATAGAATGGACAGCATTCACATGCCCGGAAGGACATTTTGAATGGTTAGCCATGCCATTTGGACTAAAAACTGCCCCTCCCATATTTCAAAGAAAAATGGACACTATATTTGATGACTATAAAAGGTTTGTCTTAGTATATGTAGATGATATCTTAATATTTAGTAAAGATATTAAAAGTAACATTTAGGACATCTACAGATAGTATTTAGATTATTTGTAAAAAATGGAATAATAGTAAGTAAAAAGAAAATGGAATTATGTAAAAACCATATAAATTTTCTAGGAGTAACACTAGGAGAAGGTAAAATTAAATTACAACCACATATAGCAACAAAAGTTTTAGATATGCCGGATAAATTAGACAATACAAAAAATTTACAAAAAATTTTAGGACTAGTAAATTATGCTAGGAATTTCATTAAAGATTTAGGAAAACTAGCAGGACCACTATACTCTAAAACAGGCAGTAAAGGGCAAAAACATTTCAATATAGAAGACATTAAATTAGTCCAACAAATTAAAGAAAAAGTTAAAAATATTCCAGAATTAAGTATACCACTAGAAACTGATTATTTAATAATTGAAACCGATGGTAGTTTCCAAGGATGGGGAGCTGTGTTAAAAGCAAGACCCAATAAATACAGCGACAAGATAGACGAAAAAATTTGTGCTTATCAAAGTGGAAAATATAAAGAAAAAGGAAATATGAGCAGCATAGATGCTGAAGTCTTAGCAATAATATATGGTCTTAATAGTTTTAAGTTATATATTTTAAATAAAAATGAAATATTAGTGCGAACTGACTGTGAAGCCATAGTTAAATTTCATCAAAAAATAAATCAAAAGGCTAGTAGCAAGAGAAGATGGTTAAATTTTATGGATACTATATCCATATATCCAAATGTTATTTTTGAATACATAAAAGGAAAAGATAATAGTCTAGCGGATCAGTTAAGTAGATTAAATATTAAAATAACTTAAGTATACTTTTGTTTTCAGCATGAGACCAACCAGTTCAATAGACAAAGGCAAAGGAGTAGCCTCAGCATCAGAC
>NW_006238955.1:2147-25605 GCF_000226075.1 Solanum tuberosum
TTCAAAAGATTAAATGCAAAGGTGGAAGCATTACTCCAAGAAAACACTAAACTAATGGAGCAGATAAAATCACTCAAAGGTAAAGACTCCATTCAAAAAATTGATATCAGTACCCAGACCTCAGAAAAGAGTTTTCCATCTCTCGAAAAAATGGATGAGCAGGGTGTGCATTCCCCAACGAATGCAAAAAGATCCACTGTATCGGATAATAAAGATGCAGCTAGTCCGGTTCAAACGGTAGCCGGTAAAGACACATCAAACCCGTTAATGGCTGTCACTTTGCCAAAAAGTGAAGGTGAAGTTTCTTCATCCAGACGTAGGTTACCCAGATCATTTATTCCAGTAGAAACAATAACAAAAAAGACTATGCTCCATAAAAAGAAAAAAAATGATAAAATAGAGAGCATAATAAAAAAGACTTTAGAACAGTTTTTCCAACAGGGACAAGATAAACATGTAATTACTCCACCAAATCCAGATCCAAACGGAGACAGACTAGTACCAGATTCAGAACGACACAGACCTAATATTAGTCCAAGAAATACTAATAATAACACAACCAGATCCAACAGTTCAGAAGAAGAAGACTATCGAGAACATTTTGCTCAGAATCCAAATGCAGATGATGATTCAGGAATGAGTTTTGATTCCGAAGCCCTTCACAACCTTGACACATGAAGACAAACTGAAGAAAGAAGAAGGAGAACAAGACAAAACAAGATAATAATTTAAAGAAGGAATAAAAGTGTGCCATGTGGGTATGCCCACATTTGTCATGTGAATGCTTACTTTATCACTATCCTCCAAGGAGGAAAAAACTGATAAGCATGCGTCTGTCTTATTTTGTGAATATGTTAAAGTCTTGTGAATTATTTTATGTCAAAGTCTTGTAAAGTAAGAATAATGCATGTGCGATGGGGCCCAATGTGTACCCGGCATGAATTATTCGAGCTAATGTTGGCTAATTTTAGGCCGTTAATTTTTTTTATTATGCGTCGGCCACGTTTGGCCATTAGAATTCTTCCACGCTTTATGTTAAACCCCCCTCAGCCTCTATATAAAGACACTCCTCTACACTTAAGAAACACAAGAAAGAAAGAACCAGAAAAATACACAACATATTCCCCTTCCCAATGTTCAGAAAAACCATCTCCCTTACTTATTCCACGAACCCCTAAAAATCCCTCTTGTAATATCCAGTTTGTAAAAAAGTTTGTTTTAAGTGTGTAAGAGTCAGTCGGGGTTCCCGAAAGGGAAACCTCTCACCGTCTAAGTCATGTAAGTCTTTATGGTTCCTGTATTTTCCCTAAAAATATATGTAAATTATGTTTGTTTAAATTAATGTTAAGAATGTAAATATGTTTGTAAAACTACCCTTAGTATATGGTTAGACTTTTGACTTCTTAATAACAACGATGGATTAACCTGTAAATTCCTAGGATGTTCCTAAGACCTTAAAAAAGTCCGCAACATTCACAGGACGTCTTATTGGTCGTTTCCGGGGTGGTATTAAAATATTATATCTATAGTTGTATAAGCTATAAGATTTTAGTTTTATAATATATTACGTTGAAATTTTATGTGTTTGTACTTTATTTTTTTATGTCGTTTGAATTAAAAAAATTAAGTCAATAATTTACTGATATTAACATACAAATAAAATATTTGATATCATGAGTTTAAATGGCATGTTGATACATTTTCTATACATGTTTTATTCAAAATAAAAATATATTCTAAATGTTTTTTTTTCCGTATTAAATTTGTGTAAAAATATAATATAAAATTGATTTATAGGTAAAAATTATCTTAATTAATACACCCGCTATATTATATTTACTCAAAATTTGTATTGAATATTTTAAAATTGAATTTAAACTGTATTAGAAAACATATGGATATGAATTAGAGGATGTTGCTTTGAACTTTATCTGGTAAAGTATATTATGTGTGATCATAGTTATCTTGTATTCAAATTTAAAAATAAAATTAAATTGAAAATTTAAAATTGTACCATATATTTTAGAAACACAATTTTCAACTTAATTCAATGTTGTTATATAATATTGTGAATTCTTAAATTTGCTAAATGACTTATAATTGCTATATTGTTCAAGATATAATTTAACACTTGCTAAATATAGATACATATTATTTATCTTAAATTCAAAAGTTTAAATTTTATTTATCGTAAAAATATTTTTCAATTTTAAAATTGATTGTCATATATATATATATATATATATCATAGTGTAACTCAAAATTCAAAAGACAACTGCAATTACATAAATTTAAAATTGATCCTACTAATTTAAAAGATAATCGCAATAAATCTTTAAAATATATATAATTAAAATATAAATAAATTAGATAAATATAATAAAAAAAATTTAGATTTAAAATATTTTTAATTTCAGATTTTAAATTAATTTTTTAATTAAATATGAATTATGTTTTAAAAGACTCCACCGTGCATAAGTATTATTCTCATTTACAAAGATTTTCAAATTTAAAATATTTTTAATTTTTAATTTTTAATTTCAGATTTTAAATTAATATAGTCAATTTAATATAAATTACATTTAAAAAAACTCCATCGTACATGAAAAAGTTATTTTAACCACATATTTATAATTAGTTAGTTAATAATTTTTTGTTTCTTTTCTAATTTTATCTTTCTTCTCTATTTTTGTGCAAATTAAAAAGTGTTCTTATCATTTATTTCATTGTTTAAACTAATAACTTAGTAAATATATTCTTATCATTTATGTTTTTTAAATCTTGAAGTGTTTTTAAAAACTTAATGTTGAAACAGATCATTCAAATAACTGCATTTGTTTTGCTATAAATAAGGAAGTTGTGGAAATATAGCTAAAAACATTTTTCCACAAAAGAAGAATCACACACATTACATCATTCTATTCTTTGAACTATTTTAAAATTATTTATTAATTATAAAAATGCTACGTGATTAATTTTAAACATTTAAAAGTTTATATTTTGTGGTGCTCTTCTATATATATATTGTCGTTATTACATTCGAGACAATGATTATGGCCTTTCATGTAAAATTCAACATTGTAAAGTCTGAAAGTCATAAAAAAAAAAGTCGAAGTTAATATTCAACAAAAGAAGTATGAAATTCATATTGTAAATTGTAAATTGTAAAATATATTAATTAAGAAACTTTAATAAATTCGAATAAATGTAATTTAACCAAAGAAAAAAAGGCAAACAATTTTTCTTTAAAAAAAAACTTATATTTGATGAGGATTCTACTAACATGTTTTTTCTTGTCTTTATAATAATTTAGATTTAGATTATAGATTATAGATTTCTTTCAATTTAATTTTAAAGCAATAAAAACTCTCTCTGTACTTTATAGATTATTATAGGTTTATTTCAAAAAACATTTAAAGCAATAAAAAATCTTTGTAAGCAATTATTTAAAAAATACACATATAAATAAATAGAGAAATTATTAATCTTAAAAATACATATACAAAGAAACATAAAATTATTCTTTGTTGTGTTTAGAGGAAATAAAAAAGAAAAGTAGGTAAAATATCTAAGCATTTGTGTACCGTCTCGTTCTTGCAATACACAACAATATTCATCAGTGGTTTCGATTGTGACATTCTTCACATGTAATTCTTTATTTTCTACTCACGTATGTCTTTTTTCGTTTCTTCATAATTGTCTAAGCACTAATTATTGTCGTTCCGCTGTAATATGCACTTACCTATATACAATTCATTTTACAAAAGTAAACCACAAACAAATAAGGCTAATTACTATTCAGTTTTGATGAACAAAGAAAAATCTAAAAGTATATGACAACTTATCTTGACAAAATGAAGTTTAGGAGTTCTTTGCCTAATTAAGAATAAATTCCTTTCAACAATTGCAAATGAGAAGTTTAAAGTTAATAAAAATTTGAAGTGACCAGTTATATTTAATTTAGGACTTTATATAATTTTTGAATAACTAAGTGTTTGGATTGGCTTAAAAGTTGGTCAAACCTATTTTTAAGTCAGTTTTTTACTTCTGAAAGTGTTTGACAAATAAAAAAAATAACGTAAAATAAGTCAAAAATGACTTAAAATAAGTCAGAAATCAAAAGTAGGTCTCCCCCTACTTTTTATTTTTTTAATTAAATCAAAAACTACTTTTTTTAAAGCCAATCCAAACGGGCTCTAATACATCTGTAACTTATTTATTCAATTGGCGGCTTAAAATTTAAAATTTAAAATTCAAAATGAATTGGTTAATAGTTATCTAATCCTAATTTTTAGCAACATGGCAAATAAGTTTTAAAACTCCCTATTTAATTGGATAAATAAATGTTTTCTTTTCAATAAAGATTAATTCGTATTTGAATATTGTGATTTTGTAAGCGTAAGATTTTGTAAATTTTTTTAGTGTTTTACAATTTTCATTTTTAGTGTTTGAAATTTGGATATATTTACCTATATATACATAATAACATTTTTTTAGTGTTTGCGATTTTTTACTTTTTTTGTTTTTTGGCAATTTTAAAAGTTAAAAAAATTAGATATAGATATATAGGTGTATAAACTACCTCTTAGATTATATTAATTACTACTATATTTCTTTGGTACAAAATCCATATAATTTTTATTAGTTTTTCTCATAAATAATTTTATATATAAATAAATTATTCTTCTTATCACGTTTAAAATATTAAACATTTTATATATAAATTCAATAATCTATTTATTTAAAATAGGGAATTCTAATTATTATTATTTTAAACTATTGAATTTAGAAGTTGTGGAAAGATACATTTATCGTGAAAATAAAAAATTTAATCTATTTTAAAAAAAAAAAATCGAACTCCAGTATTTTTTAAGGTTTTTAAATTTTAATAATAAATACAATTATTCCGTATTTTCTAGAATTAATTTAAATTCATTTTTTAAAATAATTTTAATTATTTAAAAAATCAGTTTTTAGCATTATCTTAAGTATTTATCATGAAAGTAAATTTTCAACCTTTTACAAAGAAGTATTTTTTTACTAATTTATAAATTATTAAATCTGTTTTTTAAAATGTTGAAAGTTGTCATGTGTGTAAGTTGATGACATATGTCTATTTTTATTTCAAATTTTGAATTTATAATATTTAATTAGTTATATAATATTTAATTATTTATTATTTAAAATTCTAAAAATTTGTGGCGCTGACATGTGGCATTTTTTTTTCCTACTATATATATAGTTGTGGAAAGATGGTTAAGAATATCTTTCCAAAAAAAAATAATCACACACGTTAAATTTTTTTTTAAAAAAACTACTTTAAAATCATTTTAAAAATAAAATAGTACTCCTTATTTAACTCTATTACATTTAATTAATAATTTTCAATAGATATATAATATTATCATTATTATATGCGTTATTTAATTTTTTTGTCAACTGGTAACTTTTTTTTTTTATGTTTTAAATAGTAATTATTATTTTATTTTATTTTTCGGTCAATTGTCATTGTTTTTTTTTATGTTTTAAATAGTCAATTTTTTTAAAAAATATTATCCTCTTTAATCAGTTACCTATATTTTAGGAATTACTAATGATATTTCCATTAATAAAAATTAAGAAAATAACGACATTTACATAAATATTAAATTGATCCCACAAATTTTATAATGTTTAACTACCATTAGGCATTAACGTGTCTTTGTTTTTTTTTTTTTTTTTGCAAATATATATTTTGTAATTTTTATTTTTTAAAAAATTCTGTTTTTTATGGTGGTGATACGTAAGCGTTGTTATATATATATATATATATAGAGAGAGAGAGAGAGATGATTTTTAGCAACACAAATATATAAGGATTGTTTTCGACCACAAGTTTCAAAAGTCTTTATATTTTTCTTAAAAAAAGTGTTAGGTCAAAGGGTGTCACATAAAATGCGGTGGAGGGAGTAATACAATTTCTCTTATTATTTTTTCACTATGTGTAAACACATTATTCTGGTCAATGCTTTATGCAATTATTTCATATTGATTTGCCTCAAACTAAATAGGAATTTTTTTTAATGTGAGGCGAGTGACAGGTTGGTGCGTATCGTACATTAAAAGAAATATATTTAAGTATAATTTAGTTTTTAACATATTTGAAAGTAGCATATAATTTTTAGTGAATATGATTTCTTCCAAAATTGGAAAAAATAAAATAATGAACTTTTATAAGCGCTGCAATAATTATAACATTTGAGATAATGCCATTTAATATTTAATAAATATTTGTATTTAGAAAAACTTAACCATTAAATTAATTGTTTTTAGGCATAATCAAATATCGTCGAAATTGATATTTCAAAATTCTTAGTCAATATTGAAAGTATACACTTGTTTCAATCTTTAATTATGTACGCCCATAACATAAACTATATTTTTTTTTGTTTTTTACTTTCTTGATGAAGGAAATGAGTAAGAAAACACATTTGCTATAACTCTATGACCATCTTTTGCGAGTACTACTTAGATTAGAACCACACTAAGTCTTTTCCTAATATGAAAAGTTTGACTCAAAAAGTTGGTCAGAATAAGACTAGAGCCATAAACTGCATATATTTCAATGAGAACATCTAATATTTTTATTTAATACACTTTCATTTCTTTTTTTTCCAAAATTGTTATTTACAATTAAGAATTTTCTAATTCAAACTATTAAAATTTTTACAGTCTACTTTTTCCTATAAATTGGAGTCAATCCAAGGCCAACAATAACAAATTCAATTTTGAACAAACACATTTCTCCTCCTCTTTAGTCATGCCTAGAAATAAAGTGAAATTAGCTTTGATTGAAAATGAATCTGATAGAAAAGTCTCATACAAGAAAAGAGAAAAAGGGTTCTTGAAAAAAGCTCATGAACTCAGCACTCTTTGTGATGTTGAAATTGCTGCCGTTATTGATAGTCCTTACAACAATGAACCTACGGTGTTTCCAAATTATGATGCTGCAATCAACACCTTTGTAAAGTTTAAGGAGTTGCCAACGTTAGAGAAATCAAAAAATATGGTGACAAGAGAAGAGTTCACCAAGAAACGAATCGAGAAGATGGAGGAAAAGCTGCTAAAGGTAAGGAAGCAAAATAGGCTCAAGGAAATTACAAATGAGATGTATGAAGTTACAAGAGGAAAAGATATTTCCCCCAACATGGATCCTTACGACTTCAATGATCTGAGTTATATGATCAAGAAAAACCTTATACAGATACGTGAAGCAATGAATGGTGAAGAAGTTTGTACATCAAATGTCCCTCAACCCATTGTTGAACCGATAATAATTGGTGGGACCAACTCTGAGGGGTCAAAGGCTACACTATTGGCCACTGCTGGTTCTTTACTACCGATGATTCCTCTAGAGTCTCCATCGATGGTTCCTGGTGGAACCAACTTTGAGAAGACGAGGCCTCCTCTATTTGTCCCTAATGTGGCTCCACCAACAGTTCCTTTATCTGCTTCTCCCAAAGTAACCCAACAAATGGTTCATCTAGCAGATCCTTCGAGGACTCCTATTCAAATGGTTCCTCTTATGGACACCTCCCAGGTTAATCCTTCTCCTATATTTTCTTCACAAATATTTCCTCCAATGGTTCCATACTTATTTTCTACAATACCTCAGCAAATGGCTATTAGAAGAACTCCTGGAATGGCCTTCTCAATGCCTTCAGCAACAATGTCTTCTCTTATGCCTTCACCAATGATAGCTCCTCCAGTGTGTTCTCCACTGACATCACAAATGGATCCTTCAACTGATCTCCCCCCAATGGGTGCATCGATGCTAATTAATAACCACCAAAACTACACAGCTAACCGTCCACAGAGTCCTTCATTGTCTGAGTTACTAAATTGGAATAATGATGATGTAGTGACTTTATTGGAGGACCCATCATTACACAACATTAATGTTCAAGATCCAAATCGCTCCAACAATACCTAAAGATTTTAGGACCAGTATGTGTCTCTTTTAAGTAGTATTATTTTATATGTCCTGGTTGTTCCCATGGATTATTTATGTCGTTACTTATTTTTCATGTTTAAGTTGTGTCATAAGACTCTCTACATCTCTTTTTATTTATCCTTATTTTATGCGTCCGTCTTTTGTGCTTATTTTTTTTCAAAGTTTGTCATTTCATTCACTTATTAAATCTATGGTCTATTTAAATATTAATAGATACATATTTATTTGCACTTTTTTTTATTATTTTTATTTAAATGTTGTTATTAGTATGGTTTCAACATATGACCTCTTACACTTCAAAAAATTTAAAAATCAATTTACATATTGATCAAATTTTCATTCTGAAACTTTTCAGTGTGAACTAATATCACATCTTAGATTGAAAATGAACTTCAAAGTTAATGAAAATTATCAAGAAAACCTATTTAATATTTATATTGAAAAAATAAGTTATATCAATTTATATAACTCTAAGTATCATAATATTGAATTGAAACTCAATTTATGTGTGTAACTATTAGTCAATACAAATGTTTAACTTTAATCAACTCTGTGAACATTATTGGATTATCGGTCAAGACAAAAGACATGATTAGGAACTCATAATGGAAGTATTCATGAATCATAAAAGCAGTCTTTGGGATGTCTGCCGCCCTCATCCTCTCCTAGTGCTAGTCCAATCTCAAATCTATCTTAGAGAACATTGTTGCACTTTGAAGCTGGTCAAACAAATCATTAATACACATCATCAGGTACCTATTCTTGATGGTCATCTTGTTCAGTTGCTTGTAGTAAGTACACATATGTTAGGTACCACCCTTCTTCTTCACAAATAGAACCAAAGCACCCCACAGAGACATATGAGGCCTAATGAACCCTTTACTCAGAACCCCTAGAGCTTCTCATTAATCTCTCTCAATTCAGCTAGAGCCATCTGATAGGGCAGAATAAAAATTGGGATGTGTGCCTTGCTGAATATCAATGTCAAAGTCAATTTCATGGTCAGAAGAAAAACTAAGGAGATCGGTAGGAAACACGTCAAAGAACTCTCTAACCACTAGAACTGACTCATGAGAAGGAATATTGGCACTAACATCACAAACATAGGCAAGATAAGCTAGCCAACCCTTTCCTACGATCCATCATGCCCTCATAAATGAATTTACACCCCTCGACATATGGCTATTAACACATGTCCACATGATTAGAGGGATAATTGGCATGCACAAATTATTAGTCTTGGAAAAGAAACCCAAGACCTCATGATGAAAAGATAGCCAATTCGTGCTTATAAGCTCGATTGAATACAAAAGAATCATCAATGGGGATAGTTAAACGCATGGGCACATACATGGGCTCAGATAACACATCCACACGTATATCATAATAGGCAAGGACAAATGAGTAAGTAGATCCCTCATAAAACAAAGCAAAAGTAGAGTAATGAGAGATGACGATCATACATGTAATGATGGCATCTGAAGCCTATACCTCTAGCCTACCTAAAAATTAATACATATGGTCGAGTACACCTTGACCATCTGACCTGCCTATTGAGGACCACATGGAGCACCCTACAGACCACTCGTGCTACCCTGTGCACCCCCCTAGTCAACTATACCAGAGCCTTGGGGGCCTGAACTTGTTGACCCTGTCGCCTGCACTGACTGACCATGGGGAAATATCTAGAAAAGTGATCCAATATGCCACACTCATAACAACCCCTACCGGAAGCAAGCTGGTAAGATGACTCGGCTGAACCCGACTGACCAACACGACTTGAATACCTAGAATGTGAACCTTGAGAAGTTTGACCTAAAACCTGGCTTCCCTAACTACTAACACTCGAAAAACCATCAACTGTAATCTATAGGGCAGCTTAAACAAGTTTACTAGCCTGAAACTGTTGTGGGTAATCTCTGCTTGGAAACCCCTACCACAAAACTGAGTCCCCACAAAACTACCCTAATAGTAGGGCTTTTTGTCGCTGCCTCCATAGGCCTCATGACGTGTACCTTGAATTGTGTGTGCATGGTATATTACTTGAAGAGATGAACAATGTGATGCTACCATCTACTTTGTAGCCAACCGAAGGGGTAAATTCAACCCTCTGACTAATCTACGCACTCGCTCGTACTTTGCCGGCATAAGCATAGTTGCATGACGGGCTAGCTCATAGAATAACATCTCATACTTAGAAACTGACATTTATCTCTGCAATAAATCTATAAACTCATCAAGCAACCTCTCCCTCAATCTTCGAGGTGCATACTTCTTCAACGAACTGAGCCCATGGCATCAGAGGTGATCTGGCTAGCCTGCACTTAAGATAAGACCTCTTCACTACTTAGTTGGCCCATCCATATGGTAAGCAGTATCATCAACCTTGTGCAGCTCCTCCAACCCGAGGTCATGCAATCTCTCTAGGAAACTCATAAAAAATTTGTGGGCATCCTTTCATGTACCATCAGAGAACCTCAGAAGGACCTAACTCGATAAATCACCCCAATATCTTATGCTTCTTAGAAGACATAATTGGCCTAATTTCCATAGGCAGAGCAATTGATAGCACCGGCAGAACCACTAAGTGAGGAGCTGCATTAGCAGGCTGCTCCCCTGGTATTTGAATACCTTATTCCTCTATCAGTGAATATATTAATCGGTCCATGACCCCAGGAAAGAAGCGATGATTTTACATGTTGTTGAGGATGATGCACAAGATATTAATATGGCAGTATAGATTGATGTTGCATATTTCAGTAGTTTTCTATAAAAGAACACACCTATTTCTTCTTTGGTTCCTAACTACAGGAGAGATAACAAAATATTGTTGATTTGATTGAAAAACATAATGATAAAATTGAAACACTTGAGACTTGGGATACTGGGAAGTCATATGAACAAGTTGCTAACATTGAACTACAAATAATTGTACGTCTAATACTTTATTATGCTGGTAAGTCAACAAAGAGGCAAATCCAGGATATAGAGTATGTGCGTTTAGAATGAATGTCATCTTATTATATGTATTTATTACTATAAATAAAAAATTGTTTATAAGAAAATATAGCTTTGTTTAACTGTTTTTGTTTCTATCACTGAAGATACTTCAGGCTCTGAGGTTCTCCAACTTGTTCTGCAGGTTGGGCAGATGAAATTCATGGTCTGATTGTTCCTGCTAATGGAACATATCATGTTCAAACATAGCATGAGGTAGCACCATAGTTGTATTGTCACAACGCAACCCTTCGTGAGAGGCATCCACACTACCCTGGTGGGAACAAACTATCTACTAATACACAAGTAATTAATCAACTTAAAATGGCATTTTTAATAAGTAAAAGAAGTCTTTCTATCAACCATTGTCAAAACATTCACGGAAAACCCCTTAGAACCTGAAAATCTTATACCAGAACATCTATTTAGTCTAGAATATGGGGATTTCAACCCATAACAAACACAGTCTAAGTCCAAAAAATGGACCAGAGGGAAAAGAGAAATCCGTAACAGCTCGGAAGAAATAACTCACCCTTGGATTCAAGAAGTGTTGGAGTCACAACTGAGGTCGTGAAAAAGCCACTGAAATATGCCCTATACTCAATAATGAAAGAGCAAGTTTAGTATGAGTACACAAAATCCACATGTACTAGTTGGATCATCGACCCACTCTAGTTATATAAAATATGAATAGGTAACCACAACTTAGTACAACCAGACAACATACAATTATAACCACAGTAAAAAGCATTACCTAGACTCTTAGCCCTCATCCTGACTTAACATTAACATGATCAACAACATTGCAACAAATCCAACCTGATTCACTCATGGAACCAACACACAAACAATCACAAGTATTAGGTATGTACCCAAATCAATCAATATAGAACCTATACCAAGCGTGGTACCCAAGCTAACAGAAAGATATATCGTACCAATCATGGTACCTGAGCCAACTAAGAGATATCATGTACTAGGTGTGGTACTCGAGCCAACTGTTAGTATGTACCAAGCGTGGTACCAAGCCAACCAACAATCACACATCTCTATCACTATCACAATCACATTTGTAAACCCTAGTAAACACAATCATTGCATGAGACTGGCAACAAGCTATCATTTCAGTTTTCACTCCTTTCATCTCCCTAGCCATGCATTATACATGTGATACTAACGAAGCAGTTAGAAAGCACATATAACATAAAAGAGAAACAAACAATTATCACCTACCTCGAATAATGCCCGAGGAAGCTCTACTAAACCTGAGTCTTCTCATTATTATGATGCCTAGCTTATTTTTGGTCAATAACAATCAATAAAACACATAATCGGGCCCAAATGGCCTAAACACACCCGGATTATATCCTAATCTCAGCTATATGCCAGTTTCATGATTAATCCACCCAAACCATGGTTTTTCCACCATCAAGTCGACCCAAACCCTCCCCTAAGGTCACCACCACATGTGCTAAGGCCTAAGAATCAAATTACAAAGTTTGGGGAGTCATTACTTACCTTTAACAACTATTACGATGGAAAACAAATGAAAACTGCCCTAGGTCGCCTCTGCAGTTGGTGATAATGGACAGTGTTAGGGAGTTTTCCGCATTTTTAGCAACTTACCCCCGCCATAGCAGTCCAATTCCCGCTATAGCGAGAGTTAATTTGGTTGAGTGGCTTGCACGGGTTAGAACCTCAAAATTCCTCCAAAAGTGTCATTTCGCAACACACCTTCGAACCTTGACGTTCCAAAACCAACCATTTCACGCCAAATTTGATATCGGGAGTTCTATTCACCTGAAATTACTTCTGAAAAGTCCTAGAGACTCCTAACCTCTTAGCAACAAAGAAAATAAATTATACTTAATACGTTTCACCCAATCCTTTCCATGGATTGCCCAGGACTCATCTCACTCAGATTTTGTCCAAGCCGATCCTAGCCTAAAATTTCAACTCACTATTCCAGAAGTTTTCTCGCCTGATTTCTATTACAATTATCTCACCAATAAAAACCAGCAGGGTCGTTACATGTATTGAAGAGCAGCCGCTGTATTGGATCTGCTTTAGCTTGTGCTAAAGACAGGAGAGAAGACCCTGTTATCTGCTCTCTATGTACCGAAACTATTGCAAGAGGTAGCACCAAAGTTTCTTCTTACATTGCTCATTAAGAGTTTGTTTATAGCACCAACTAACCAATTTTTTGGTTCTATAACGGTCTATGTTCTAGTTCTCATAGTATGAGATACCTTGAATAGGCTGGCCTGCCTAAAGGTATTTGAGTGTCATTTCTGGTATGTGAGGATGTTGATGTTGATCAGTCTTTGTTCTGTTCTTCAATAAGGTATTTCTGTATAGGAGGCAATTGGTCAGGTCATAAATGACATAATCGACTCTAATGTCGCCAATTTTGAAGGGACAATGTTGTTGTGCTGGACCTTAGTCGTATGTTCACGAGAGTATTTACGAAGAATTTGTTGAAAAAGTCACAATTGGTATCGAGACAATCAGTATGCTGTTTTGTATCATGCTATGAGTTTATTTTTGTTTTCTTTGATAATTTTGTCATGTTGTTGGTAATGTGTAAACTGCAATTGATGTGCGCAAGTGAAATCAAGTTATATTTTATTCAGCCGTTGAAATGTTTCTTATGGTACCCTTATTGCATGTGACTATAAATAGAAATCACCCCTTAGATTACATTCTATGCAAAGAATTACAAAAAAGAGTGAAGAAACAACAATACAAATGAATAATTTATCTAAAATAATATGTATTGGTGGCATCTCATCATTGTCAATCATGGTTGTTTTTCTTTTTGTTGTTCTTGACAAGGAAAATAATAGACTCACCAATCTTCTTACCTATCATAGTAGAAACATGCTTCTTCTCTTTAGGAACTACACTTCCCTTCTTGGGATTGAGCGGGAATATCCCGTTGCTTCTCTCTCCATTGCCTTCTATATCTCCTTTTCCCTTATCTTCCATCTCGTTCTCACTCTCGTCTCTCTTATCTTTTAGTACTTAAGATGATATATAATAGAGTTTGTTCTGTCTCTCTCAGCAAGGGATATTAGAAGGCTTTTTATAGGCCTACCAAATCAACTCTCCTTTAACATTTTCATATTCTTGTCATTTGTGTGTGTGTGTGTGTGTGTTCAACAAGAACTTGAGCTTACATTTGATGCTTTGTGAGAGTCCCAAGTGTTCCCTAGTCAAAATATATTGCAATTGAGATGTCTTACTATTTCCATTACTAATGTCATTTGTGTGTGAGTATGTGCATTTTATTAGTCTACATGAAGATCATCTAGTATTGTGTATGTGTGGGACAAGAGAATCTTTAGTTATGCACCAAATTCAACACAACTTCAATTTACATTTCATGTTGTGTGTTCCTAAGTGTGAGAAATTATCAAAATGGTCCTTAATTTATGGGCTAGGTTCCATTTGGTCCCTAATGCACAAAACATGATTGAAACGTCCAGGAATATATTCGATTGGGCAAAGTAGGTTTGTACATAAAGAAAGATGTCGATGGCCTCGGTTTATTTTGTTAACAAAAATAGTGATTGTCTTTACTTATATGACTTAAAGACCAAATTAATCACTTTTTGGAATACATTAAGGACCATTTCCAACACGTTTATATATTAAGAGTCAAATGAAATCAAAGTTCATACGTTAAGGACCATTTTGATAATTTTCTCTGTATGAGTGTTTCGAGCTAATATAGTATTAACTAATTATGATCATAAAAATGAAAACCAAAATTGAAGAGAGAAATGGTATCAAGTTGTGCACATGGTTTGCCCCATTAGACTTTAGGTCCAATATTTTTTTCTTAGGACATGCAAAATAAACCTTATATTGGTACAGTGTACACGCCCTTAATTCACATTTTAGACATTGATTAGGTAAGAAGAAATCAATAAAGTGAATTAGTTTACATCGTAGAAACTACACCAAAAAATACAAAGGAAAATATATTACAATTAATCTGTAGGCAATCCATGACATGTTTAATTCCATGAAATAAGATTTTATGTTTTTAAGACATTTTAGGAGAAAAGACATAAAGTAATCACTGAAGTTGTCCCGAATTTTCAAAAAGACACCTTAATTTTGCAACCGTCCTATTACCCCCACTAAACAATTTTAAACATATATTATTATATCATTTTTCGATCAGCCCCACACTATAAGAAGTAAGTGTGTTCACACACCAATCATTATATGACACGTGTTAATTTAATTAAAATGTAAAAAAAAAATCATTTTAATTTTTTTCTTTATCTTTTTTTTCTTTATTTCTCTCTCTTACTTTTTGACTTATTTTAATTTTGTTTTTTATAAAAAAAAGAATGCATACTATTTTCTAGACTTTATTAAATTATTGATAACAAAGCTAATTCTTTTTCTAAGAAAAATTAAAATTTTGAAGGTATCATATAACTTCAAAATTAGAAATGATAATTTTAAAAGAATCAATGAATTCCCCAAAAATTGAAAGAAGTCAATTGAAATCGAATAAAACAACTATATGATACTTCCTAATCATCTTGAAATCTAATGGGTTTATCAATTTTTTTGAAATGTAAGAAAAATATTTAGATAAAGTTTTAAAATTAAAGAGGGTAAAACTAATAGTAGTAAAAAAGAAGGGTGAAGTTGTGGTAAAAATGGGGACATTGAAAGTGAAAAGTTTCAATGGAAATGACAATGAATATTTGAAGAACAAAGAAAGGGAAAAAAGAAAAGGAAAAAACGTTAAAATAATAAGAAAAATAAGAAAATATACTTTATAATAAAATACTTGTAAAAATAAAATTATATTAGTTATTTTAGGTTGCTCACTCTCTATGTCATGTGGACAAAAAATAATGTAATTATATCAGTTCAAGATTGTTTAGTGGGTAATAGGATGCCTGCATAATTAAGGTGTCTTTTTTAAAATTCAGGACAAGTTCAGGTGTCACTTTATGTCTTTTCTCACATTTTATCTATAGTTATCCCCTATTTTTTCCTGTCAAATTCCCCTAAGTGGGTTTGGACAAGGAGAATAAAAAGCGATTTTGGACGAGGTTGTGAGGGGTATCCCGCACACAGAGAATCTCTTCATGTAGGAGATTTCAATGACCATATTGGGACAACTTCAACGAGCTATGATGAGGTTCTTGGTTTTGGGAATAGAAAAGGAGGAATTTCATTTTTGGACTTCGCAAAAGATTTTGATTTGGTGACAAGATTTAGATAGATTATTAACTCATTAGAAAGTGTGATAGAAGTCTAAGTAATTAAGGACAACAAGGTTATCTTGTGTAAGTATTGCTAAAATCAATTAAATAAAAACTTAGCTATTTTTTTTGTAATAATCTAAAAATATTGCTAAAATTGATAATTAGTGGGCTTAGGTTGTTATGTTAGGCAATTTTTTCTGGTTTTATTAAGAGGAACTTTCGCATATAGCCACTCAAAAATAGCCTAATTACTCTCCATAGTTATAGTTTGATAATTACAATTCGTAGCTACATGTTATAGGGAGGAGAGAGGCGAGTGAGGTTGGGAGAGAGAGGAGAGAGGCGAGCGAGAGCGGGAAAAGAGTGGGAGAGAGGTGAATTGTATATGTATATCGGTTAGATAATTGTATATTATACATATGTATTTGTATATATGGCAAACGAGATTGGGAGAGGAAGTAGAGAAGCGAGCGAGATTGAAAGAGGGAGGAGAGAGGCGAGCGAGAGAGGGAAGAGAGTGGAAGATGGGTGAATTTTATATGTATATCGGTTAGATAATTGTATATTATACATATACATTTGTATATATGGCGGGCGAGATTGGGAGAGGTAGGAGAGAGGCGAGCGAAATTGGGAGAGGGGAGGAGAGAGGCAAGCGAGAGAGGGCAATAATTTGTATAATTCACATCTCATTTGTATAATTCGGGGCTACGTTTGTATAATTCACATTTTTTTTTGTATAATTAAGTAATATAAAGTCTGGAATTATACAAATATGATAAAACTTGAAAAAACAAATTGATACTAACATAAACATATGAACTTTAAACAGTTATACAAAATATATTATACAAATTACATTATATAAATCAATTATACAAAATCCAAAGATTACACATTTATACAAACTTTAAAAGGTTATACACAAAAAGATTGAATGTATATGATGACAAAACTGAAAAACCAAAGGAAATCATCGTCATGTACAAATATAAATCATCGTATACAAATATAAATCAAAAGAACAATTGCTAGTTGCGAATTATACAAATGTGGCTAATTATACAACTCGAAGTCAACCCACATAACTAATAGTTAATGTTAGTCGCGAGAGGTAATTATAGCAAACTATAGCTATGATGAGTAATTAAGTAGTATAAGTTTGCTTAACCGCATAATTTTCCCTTTTATTTAATCATAAAATATAACAACACGGAGTTGGTTCCCCTTCATTTCGTCAATTACACATTTAGATGAAAGACATGTGTTTTATTTAATTTTTAAAGGTCAAGATTATATTATATTAACCAATATCATAATCATAATTAAATGAATAAGTTTTTAACAAATAATTTCTTAACTTTGATAAGAAAATATATTTCCTACAAATCTTGACTCAATGATTTCATTTTATATTCTTGTATTCAAATATTAATATTGCACATTATTTAATCACTTTCTGTGCGCTAGTAAATTTATTTTTGAAATATTATGTCGAATTTTTTTTAAAAAAAAAAAAAAAAAGAGGGAAGAATTATCACTGTTATAGAAATCATATAATAATAATGGGAGATAAAAAATAACGCATTAGTATTACAAAATGTGAAAATATCCAAAAAGTATTTTTTTTATATTTTTTTTTAAATAAAAGAAAACATTAATCTAAAAATCAAAGGCAAAAAATTTTGTAAGTTTACCATTTATAGGCTAAACAATTGTTAAGTTCATGTTCCATAATTGTAATATTTAAATATAAAAATATAAAATATAATTAATGATATTAATATATGGATACCGAAAATTGAGAAGAGAATTATTCTTACTAAATTTTGAGAGAACTTTTTTGAGAACTTATTCACCTAACTATGTTTATATAATAATTGTTAATGCAATATAATCTTGACCTTTAAAAATTAAATAATGTGTATTTGACGAAATGGAGGGGAACCAAATCCAAACAACATTTTATCAAGGAATTTTTATATCAATATTATATTTTATTTTGATTAATTATGCTTTTAAGTGTTACTTAATTTTTATTACCATATATGACATAATTTTAGCTTTAATAACCATTTGATATAAATTTGTATTAAAGTTGTATTCAAATTGTATATTAGGTGAAATTCTGAAAATTCTATTAAAATTGTATTAAAATTATATTAAATATAAACAATCGGTGGTCTGGTGGTGGTGATTACGAAAAGGAAGAGGTAAAGCTCTGAAAATCTGTATTAAAGTTGTATTAAAATTGTACAAATATAAATGATAGTTATAATACAGTTCGAATTCGATATTATACATTATTATAAATTCGATAGTTATTATTTCAGAACAAATATAATACATTTCTGACAATGTAAACTAAGTTAAATAGTACCGGAGTGTTCGAAATGCACGTATAATACTTATAATATATTTGTATTAAAAATGTCAATAGTTATTCTGAACCGTTGTTATAATGGATTATTTGTATTTAAAATGTCATTAAAGATGCTTTGGACTTATATGAGTTTGCAATGGTTGGCATAAACAAGTCATTCTCAGAGGACTGCACTTTTCTATTGAAGAAAATAGTTGTTAGCAAGAAAAGAGAAGAAGGGGAGAGAGAGCGAGAATGTTATAAATGATAAACTATAAATGGTAATTATGAGGGTAATATATATTGTTTATGTAAAATGGTCTTTTATCAATAATAGCAAAGGTAAAGAGATTAGACACCAATCTTTCCTATTTTAAGTTAAAATCTTTTTCGTTTTATCTCTTTCTCACCAATCATAACCAAGTCGAGTAAACTCTTTAACATCCATTAGCAAGCTTTAAAGCTTTGAAATTAAAAAATGAGTTTTACAACAAAAAAAAAAAATTATTTGAATCGGGAACTGATTGAGAGTATTATTCGGAGTTTATATGTCAATTTTGAGAGATTTTGATGAAGATTTGACTCTATTTTTATTGGTATTTTCAACTGAAACTTGGAGAAAAGAAGAAAAAAGTTTTGTTTAAAAAAGAAATTAACTGATTCTTAAAATTAATCTATCAATGTCACATAAAATGAGACAAAAGTAGTAATATGTATTATTTAATGTCAAATTACTGAAAGCTACGTAAAATGTATTGTAAATCTTAACAATTAACAACATTTGTTTAACTCTTGAAATTTTATCTATGCTACATACATTGAGACAAGTGGAGTAATATATATTAAGTATTTACAAATTACGTAAAAATATTATAAATTACATTATTAACAACTTAAAATATTTAAAAATCATATTAAATTTAAATAACTCACTATATTTTATCTGTGTCACATACATTAGGACAAAAAATAATAGTTATTGGGCCCGTGCGTAAGAGAGTTTATGCCCAAGTATAATATATAATATTCAATGACTCTCCAAATTTCATTTGTGTCACATAAATTGAGACAACAAAAATAACATATATTGGGTCCATTTTAATTTATTTGTCTTGTTTTTTTAAATTTTTTATATTTAAAAATTGCGTAAAAATACTATAAATCATGATAATTGACAACATAAAATATGTTTTGAAAAAGATACAAAAAATTCCATTGATTCTTGAAGTTAATCTATCGTAAAAATACTATAAATCATGATAATTCACAACATAAAATATTTAAAAAATATATACATATAAAAAATTTCGATTGATTCTTGAAATTAATCTATCGTTAAAAATTATGTATAAAATACAATAAATCGTGATAATTGACAACTTAAAATATTTATTAAAAATGCACAAAAAAAGAAATTGTCTGATTCTTAAAATTAATCTATCAATGTCACATAAAATGAGACAAAAGTAGTAATATGTATTATTTAATGTCAAATTACTGAAAGCTACGTAAAATGTATTGTAAATCTTAACAATTAACAACATTTGATTAACTCTTGAAATTTTATCTATGCTACATACATTGAGACAAGTGGAGTAATATATATTAAGTATTTACAAATTACGTAAAAATATTATAAATTACATTATTAACAACTTAAAATATTTAAAAATCATATTAAATTTAAATAACTCACTATATTTTATCTGTGTCACATACATTAGGACAAAAAATAATAGTTATTGGGCCCGTGCGTAAGAGAGTTTATGCCCAAGTATAATATATAATATTCAATGACTCTCCAAATTTCATTTTTGTCACATAAATTGAGACAACAAAAATAACATATATTGGGTCCATTTTAATTTATTTGTCTTATTTTTTTTAAATTTTTTATATTTAAAAATTGCGTAAAAATACTATAAATCATGATAATTGACAACATAAAATATTTCAAAAATAAATACATTTAAAAAAATTCGATTGATTCTTGAAATTAATCTATCGTTAAAAATTATGTATAAAATACAATAAATCGTGATAATTGACAACTTAAAATATTTATTAAAAAAACAGAAAAAAATTTTGACTGATTCTTAAAATTAAATCCTGCTAATTGACAACATAAAATTGTTAAAAAATGTTGTATGTGGGTAGTCTTATTGTGCCTTGAATAGCGTCAAAGAAAGTACAGGTTTGTGATAAAAAAACTTATTACTTTATCCACGCAAACAATCGCTTCAAAAATTTCGTTATTAGCCCCAAAACATACCATTTATGTTATTGGGCCCGTGCATAGCACAGGCAACAAAATCTAGTCTTAATATACAAATAAGTTATATATTTTCTATATATTACTTGTATGTCCAATGGATCACTGGACATAAAATGAAATACACATAATATACAAAATATATACAACCACATTGTAGGCAATTTATATGTTTTGACTGAATTCTATAAAGCAAAAAGTTGTATGCACAAGTTGTGTCATTGTTGGATTGTACATAATTTGTTTTTTTTTTAAAAAGAAAAAGAAAAGCTCTCGCTACCTTTTGAAAAGTATATCCTATACTTAAATTGGGTAAATATTTGTATAATTTTGCATGCCTAGGTAAATCCTCTTTAGAATGGCTATGTGCCAATTTAATCCAATTACTATCGATGGTAACTTACACAAATTCTATTACTTTAGAAGCTAGATACTTAGACTTACGTTAGTTTTAATATCACGCTCTTCATCATACTTTGGGCATCAGATATCTATATCTGCCTCTTCCGGATATATGTATCTGAGATACCTGTAAGACAAATACATATCAATTAGTGTGTCTAATTAAGGAATGTAACTGAAAGTCATTAATTGGAGAGTGTGTATAATTCAAAGTCATTAATCAAAAAGAAAATCACGTTCGTAACAACTTTAGAGGATACTCCCTCTGTTTCAAAAAGATTGATCTGGTTTGACTTGACACAAAGTTTAAGAAATTAAAGAAGACTTTTAAATCTTGTGGCCCTAAATTAAAGTTATGTCAAATGTACAAAATTGCCCTTAATCTTGTGGTCTTAAAACATGCCACGTGGAAAGCAAAAAGTAAAATGTTACCAAAAAAGGAAAGAGGTCATTTTTTTGAAACTGACTAAAAAGGAAAGGAGATCATTCTTTGTGAAACGGAGGGAGTATGAGATATCACAACTCCTAAAAACACAATCACAACAATTAAAATCTTTCTCTTTTGGTGATTCAATAAAGTTTAGACTTCTTAACGCAAATTCATGAACTCTTATTCATATATATATGTGTGTGTATTATTTTGTCAGATACATATACACTTAATTAGATATAATGATACAAACTAGATACAGATAGTGTTAACTCAATAGTATGTCAGAGACATCAATAATGTGTTAATACATGCATAAATCTCTTATACATGCGTATATTTTGTCAGATACATTTACACTTAAACAAATTCACTGTTAAAAACTAGATACATATATTTTTAACTCAATAATGTGTCAAATACATCAATAATGCGTCAGATACATCAATAATGTGTTAGATACATGTGTAAATCTCTGATTATTGAAACTTTCCGGTTATGTTCCTGGCTGGTCTGATATCTAACCAAAGTGGTGTTTGCTTTATCTAGGGATGCTCACGATTTGGATAAAAATCAATCATAACCAGAAAACCAAACCCAAACTAATTTTATTTGGGTTTAGTTTGATTTGGTTTTAGATTTAAAAATTGATAATATTTGGTTTTGTTCAAAAAATCGAAGAGATAACCGAACCGATAAATAATATACATATATTTTATTATTATACATACATAATATATTATTTTTATAATTTTTTAATATATATATATATATATATATATATACACACACATATACACACACATACATATTGAGAAAATGGCCAAAAGCCCCTCTAACCTATTGTCGGATTCTCAACTACATACTCATATTTTACGGGGGTCCTATCACCTTCTTAAACTGTTTAAAAATAAAATTATTATCTCCCTAATTGCTTATCTGGAAAAGTGAGTGTATTTCGCTCTCCTTGAGAGAGTGACAACAAAAATAAATATTACTAAAAATTTATTTTTAATTATTTTCATAAACATATGTATTTTAATTTTTTTCTTATTTATTTTCTTTCTTCCCCAAAACAATATGGACCTCCACCATTCACCAACCTTAAGCAACCATCGTCAGTCATCATCGCAATTAGATTCATCATTGTTAATTTCAAGCTCTCATGCAAAATACTTGCAAAATCAATTAAATCCACTACAAATAAAATGTCAACTATCTTCAATCACCCCAAAAAACTTCAAATCGAATTTGAGAAAAATCAATTTGGGTTCACATCAAATGTAATTGAACCCCCAAAATGTTATTATCAATTTCAAATCTCTTGATTATGAAAAAAGAAGAAGCACAACACAAATTTGCAAGACGTTGCACTGAGCTATGAATGTGGGTAAACCATTCCAAGTCTAATTAAAGAAAAAGAAAATCCTTTGCTGCTGCGGGTGTCAAAATGTAGGTGAATTGAACCAGGAAAATTAAAGATTATGTTGATTTGGTTACAATATTTATAAAATACTCCCAAGCACACCATCCACAATCATTAGCCCGAGCATCTTCTCCCAATTAAATTCTTTTTATCTTTGGTGGTGGATTCAAATTGATTTGTGATGGTTTTGATAGTGGTTTGAATATTTCTTTTTCGAAGCTTTATTCTTAGGAAGAGATGGTAAAGAGCTTTTGAACAAGTGAAGAAGGTAACAGTGAAGGCGGGGGAGATTATAAAGACAGAGGTGGTAGTGGTGGGTGGAAGAGGGGTTGGGGG
>NW_006238955.1:25799-36617 GCF_000226075.1 Solanum tuberosum
GAGTTGTACGACGTTGTTGGGCTGTTGTATCCTGGAGGGGACAAGTCAAGAGTATTACTGCTGGATCAGTGTAGATTATGCCGCATTGGGCTTGAATCTCCTTAAAGAGAGCGAGATATCCGTGTCCCAGCCTAAAGATTTGTTTATTCATTTTTATCATTTTATTTTCAACTGTAATATTTTGTATTTGCGGTATATTACACCAACAGACGGTAAAGAGATTTTGAATAGGTGAAGAAGGTAATGGTAAAGGTGGGGGAGATTATAAAGGCAGAGGTGGAGGTGGTGGGTGGAAGAGGGGTGGGGGGAAGACCCCAATGCATTCACCAATGTTTTCCCCAAATCAATCTTTGTAAAAAATTAGGGTTGAAAAAATGGTTAAAGAAGATGAAGGAGAAAAAAAACTGAAAAACTAATAATTAACTAGTTAAATACACATGTCAAGTGTGTGTATTTCACTACAAGACACATATCTGGTTATGGCATTTTAAGGGGTTATATATTTCACTTTAAAAATGTTTAGGGGGGGTAATAGGACCCCCGTAAAGTATGAGTGTTTAGTTGAGAATCCAACAATAGATTAAGGGGACTTTTGGCCATTTTCTCTACATATATTCATTAAAATTATTTATAATTTACTAAAGCAAACACACTTAAAATGAGAACATTTATCTTGTTGGTTTCATGTGTATGATTGTCTATGACAATTTTTGGTGGACTAGGAATGATTTGTCTCTTTGTCCTAGGCCAAAATAGTGAATTTTAAACCTTTACTCACATATGATCTAGTGATCAAAGTTCTGTAATATAAATCGTTCTAACTATTTATTTTTTGTTTTGAATAATTTGTTGTCTTTTTTCCATTTTGAACGATTTCTTTTATTTTTGTGTATTGTTAATAATCGAACCGATTAATGTATATTATATTTAGTTTGATTTGGTTTTAATAATTCATAAATCAATTAAATTAGTTTGATTTTGATTTTGACCAATATTCGAACCAAACTGGCCCGTGAACACCCCTAGCTTCACCTTTTGGTTTGTTGTTGTGAATAATAGTGCTCCATGGTTGTGACTTACCGTCAACATCGTCAGAGTCGGAGGAAAGGATGAGGCGGCGCTAACAGTTCTTCATCAGAGAATCACTAGACATAAAAGTAAATTAAGAAAACCCTAAATCGATGGAGTTTTACCTTAACTTTTGAAAATTAGAAAATAAAAAAATATAAATCTATCACATATACATGACTTTGAATAATGATTAAATAGACACAAACTTCAAATTGATATGTTGTTGCTCTAGATTTCATTTGAAGGGTTTAATGGTGAAAATGTGGTGAAAAGAATGGTGGTGAGGCCGAGAGGTGGGAGGTTGATAAGATAGAGAGCTTTGATTGACATTAAAACGTGAACTAGGGATGATTTAATTGTGGAAATAATTAATTTGGACTATGTTTTATTGATATGTGTATCTGTATGTATATTATCTTCTTAAATATATGGTATAAAATTCTTAATTAGTGATAATATATATAATTATTTGAAAATATAAATAGGATTAGTATATATGATAGTGATATATGTCTAATAAGATAATTTTTCTTATTATTTAGGGAAAAATACATGATTAAGGAAACATATACTAGTTAATTAGTCATCATAGTTGTAGTTTTAGTTAAGTACCACTCACGATCAATATTCAGTGATAATTACGTGGGTTGATGTTTCGAGTTTGTATAATTCGCACGTTTGTATAATTCAAAATTTGTATTACTTATATAATTTATATAACTTTTGTATTATGTAATTTATATAACTTTTTAAAGTTTAGATGTTTGTATTGTATAAATTCGTTATTTCGAGTTTATACAAAAATAGCTCAATTATACAAATATACCCACGAATTATACGAACCTGCGAATTATACAAATGAGACAACTTGAACTATAGCCACAACCCGTAAATATTTAAATTATAGCTATGAAACATAATTAAGTTTATTATAGTGACTATTTGTGAAAATTTTCTTTATTTATGACTATAGAATTCGGCCCGCAAACCCAACGCATCTTAAAGCCCAAAAGAAAGCCCTAATTTTTCCCCTTAAAAACCTCCAGAGTTAGGGTTAGATTTTTTCCATTTCAGTAGAAGCAAAAAACGAGCAGAAGAGCATGGAGGCGGCGGCAGCAACGGCGGAATCTGTTCAATGCTTCGGGCGGAAGAAGACGGCTGTAGCAGTAACCCACTGCAAACGCGGTAAAGGTTTGATCAAGATCAACGGTGTACCTATCGAGCTAGTGCAACCAGAGATTCTCAGGTACAAGGCTTATGAACCTATTTTACTTTTAGGACGACACCGTTTTGCTGGTGTAGACATGAGGATCCGTGTGAAAGGTGGAGGTCACACCTCACAAATCTATGCAATTCGTCAGTCAATTGCGAAAGCACTTGTTGCATTTTACCAGAAATATGTTGATGAGCAGTCGAAGAAGGAGATCAAGGATATACTTGTGCGATATGATAGGACTTTGCTTGTTGCTGATCCTAGACGATGTGAGCCTAAGAAGTTTGGTGGTCGTGGTGCTCGTTCTAGGTTCCAGAAATCTTACCGTTAATTTCTTTTTATTGCTTGCTCCTTATGGTTTTTGAACTTGTTCTGAGAATTTTGAAGTGATATTTATGTTTTGGATTTTAAACTTTTATTATATGACTGCAATCGTGATTTAGATTCTATTTTTGGTTTGATTCTTACTATTATTATTATGTTGTGTTGTGTGCAATTGCCATTGTTTGGAAGTGGAGCTCAAATGCAAAGCGCAAGTGCCAAAGAAGTATTTTTACCTACTCACTTGAGAAGCTTGTTTGTGTTTATATCTGTCCTTGCTTTTAGATTTCTGATTCATGATAGCTTAAGATTATTGCATTTGGCAAATTCTCAGATGCAGGTTTGCTATACTCACATTTTATATGTGATTGATTTAAGCTGAAATATCTTTTTTGTCTGAATAAATGGCTGCTTCTGAACAAACATCCCAGGAGAAGCTGTGAATGCTCCAAAACTGTCAACCATCGTGTTATCTGTCCCAACAAGTCTACAATCTGTGTCGTTTTACCACTTAATTTTGCATATTGCTTATCCAATTCTACCATCTATTTAGGACTCATTTTGTTTCTACTTCATGGAAGTTCAGACTGACTTTAGGTCCAAGTGCTTTTGTTTACTACTTATTTGATTTGAATAGGTATTTACCATCACTCTATTCACAATCATCAACCACCACCATTGTCATCTACTATTACTATTGCCAACCACCACTATTACCACCAATCACTGAGTCATCACAACTATCATTGGTAACCATTACTCTCAGTCGCCAACTATTATCACCACTGTCATTATCAGCCAATACCACCACTGTTGTCGATTTCTATCATCACAACTATCATTGCCGCCGACTATCACCATCAATCAATTTGACTATCTCCACCATTGCAAATTTCCATCATCACACCTGCTATTACAACAGTAACTACATCTACTATCATTATTAGTCACCAATCATTATCACCATCACTACAACCTATTTTCAATACTCAAACATTAATGTTTCTTTTTTTATATTAAAATTTGATGTTTCAGGTAATTCTTTTTTTTTTATCTATTGCTTAATTACTTTCTTTAATTGTGTAATTACTATATTTATAAATAAAAAAATTAGGCATATTCAAATTTTGAATAACAAATAGTTCAATCATTCAAAATTTAGATCTAAAAACATTTTAATTGTGTATTCAGATTTAGATATTTTCTGATTTAAACGATTGAGGTCTTACTTCTCTTTCATTTGCTAATTAATTGTCCTATGCACTTTGTTTCTTTTTAAGTTCTTTAAATAATTGGCATGAGCGCGGGTCAATTTTTCAGGAAGTTTGCTATTTCCTATTTGCACAAGTATCTCTGTCCATCAAATATTTGCTATCTTCACGTGTATCTTTTAATCTAGCAAAAATCTACTTATTACCAATTTAGCACCATAATGCATACAAGCTCCTGTTGACATCATAGAGATAAATGCTGTAACAGTCCGATTTTCTCATTATATTAATAAGAACATAGGAAATTACAATTTTAGAATTGTACTCAAAACTATTGAATTACAATGAGTATTAAAATAACAAGTAACTAAGTATAAAGATAAGAATGGAGATGAGAAGTTTAGACTTTAGAGGAAGAAGAAGAGAGCACGTACATTTTCTTTAATATGCATGATTCACATACCACTACCCCTTTTGATAGAATAAAACCCATTATTGAACTCAGATTCCAAATTAACTATAGTCCAATAACTCTTGTCAGCTCAATAACAAGTTGTGTGACATTAGTGTCTACGTTGGGCTAGACTTGGTTCATAACAATAAAAGCGAAAGAAAATGATCTAGATGATCTTTCGTAGGATCAACTTTATTATGTTGTCTTCGGAGAGTATTAAGGAAAAAAATTGACATTACTCCTATTGCCTCTTTAACATGTCGTCCAACTTTAATCAGAACCATAACACATCTAAAGTGGAAAATGTCTCTGAGACATACTCCACTAGTGTGATATTTGTAGGGGAAAAGTTGCAGAATTTTATTCATTAATACCAATGGCAACCCTTGGTTCAACAGATTAAGGAGCCTTGTACAGGGACGTAACCAAGAACGTAATTAAGATGTAATCCCACCACATCAGTTATAGAAAACAAATAGAGTAGTACTTAAGTAGCGGACCGACTAGTGAGATTGTTGGGATACAAAAATCAATAACACAAAAAAGTTGGCACTACCTTTGGTTGATCCAGACGAGTAAACATATAACTTTCAGCTGCCACAAAAGCTGATGTATTTATCCTCTTAGCTACTAATACAATCTAGTAAGTTCTCGTCCAGTTGATCATACCTCCATAGTCAACCGCTCATATATGAATCATATTAACAACATCCATGCTATATTACACAACAAAATGTAGGAAGAGTCTCACATGGCAGTCCTTGATGTATTCATCCATCTTATTCCCATTTTGCACTAGCTTGTTATTTTGTGGTTAGTGAAAGAGGGAAATGCTTTATACATTTCTTCGTCTACGTCCTGTAATACAATTCCTTAAAAACAACCGTCCAACTAAAATTGGGATCTCAGTTAACACAACCAATGACACAAGATTGCCGTTGAACATCCTTGTTGTACTAATTCTGCAATGTTTGATAGTTTCCTCGTCCATTGAAAACAGTCCCAAGTCATCAAGAAGCTCAAATCATTGTACTCTCGTCCAACATCTACCAACTTCCAATACTTCTCAACGGTGATTGCTTCCATGAGCTTAGCATCATCAACAACTTCACGTAGGAAGAAAATATTCATGGAATGATTACCGTGCACACCCAGGGGTGGCTCAATGCCTTTAAAAATGAGGCATACACATTGGCCCCCAAATTCGAAGGCCCATTTTTTTAATAATAATAAAATTATTATTAAAGAATAGAATTTAGAGTGAGGGTTTCGTTTCTCTCGGCGCATGATACACTAATCGTGCGCTTCCATGGGAAAGAGAGCATAGATCCCGACTCTGAAGGCAGCAATGGCAATGGAATCTAAGACGCAAGTGGCTAGGAAACAGAAGAAGAAGGGACATCAAGCAAGCCTTGTTCAGGAAGCAAGCAGTGAACCCAATGAAGCAACAGAAGGTAAAATTGGGGAAATAACATCTCCTAGGGTTATGATTGAGGAATCGGTTAGGGAAACAGATCCAGCAAAACAAAAGGAATGGGGTGAAATTGTGCAGGCATCAAGCAGTACATCAAACAGTCCTGGGCAGATGAAGTAGAAGCAATGCAGGAAGTTCAAAGGAGACCGTCAATTTGGGAAAACTTCGACATAAACAAGGTATCAAATGCTGGGTTTCAACTTGAATTTGTAGCTCTAGAAATACATGGGAAGTCTGCTGTATGTGAAATTGGGATATAAGATATAAGCTCAGAAATTGCATATTGGAGAAATTCAGTTGTGTGTTGTGTTGGGAGCCCACCCTCCCTTCTCTATTTTAAATGGCTACGTCCAACGTCTGTGGGGGAAACATGGTATCAACAAGGTGCATATGTTGAAGAATGGTATAGTTCTGGTTCGTTTTGACTCTATTGCTGGGAAAAATGAAGCTATCCAGGGAGGAATTTACCATTTTGATAATAAACCATTTATTGTTAAAGCATGGAATGAGGATATGGAGTTCACAAGGGAGGAGCTCTATACTGTCCCTATATGGGTGATATTACCTGGGTTGGACTTCAAATACTGGAGCCCAAAAGGGCTTAGTAAGATTGGTAGTTTGATAGGCAAACCGTTAATGGTGGATAAACACACGGAGAGGAAACTATGACTTAATTTTGCAAGACTATTGATTAAAGTTGATGTGGATTTTCAACTGCCCGAGAGGGAGATTTTCAAGAATGAAAAAGGAGGCCTAATTGAATATCAAATCCAGTATGACTGGAAGCCAGTGTTATGTAAGTTCTGTCACAAGAATGGATATTCAGAAGAGGATTGCAGGAAGAAAAACCCACCACCACCAAAGTCTCCAAAGAAACAAGAGAGTAGGAATGTAGAGGCTGATGGTTCAAATGCAGTGAACCAAATAACTCCCAATCCGACTCAGGAAGAGGGTGCACAAAATAAACAACATTGTACAAACGCAAGAAGGTGGAAATCCTAAAGTAAAAGAGAAGATTGGTCAACCAGGTGTACATGAGGCTCGCACAACTGGCTGGATGACCCCGAAAAACAAATAACAACACTATAAACCGAGGAAACAAGCAATAATTCATATGGCACCACAACAGAATTCCTTCCAGACCTTGGATAAGAATGTACCAAGTAAACAAGTGATTAGAAGTCCAGTTCGAAATGAGGGAGGCCAGCCACACCCTCCATTAGGGAATGGATAATATCTTTTGTTGGAATGTTAGGGGTTTGAATGCCCCTAACAAATAGAAGGAGGTCATACTCCTATGTAATAAGGAAAGTACGGGGCTAGTGGGATTATTAGACACAAAAATGAAGAGTAATAGGATTGATGAAATTGTTGCGAGAATGTTTGGAGGATGGAATTATGTTACAAATTTGCAATATCACTATAATGGGAGGGTCTGGCTTTCTTGGAGACCTGATTTCTTCACGGTGACATATACAAATGGTATGGCTCAAGCTATTACTTGTATGATGCTTAACATATCCTTGCAAGTAGAGTTTACGTTAACTGTTGTGAATGCACTAAATACTAGAAAGGAGAGGAAAAATTTATGGTCATATTTGGGAAGTGTTAGTAGTAGGTGTAATAGTCCATGGTTAGTAATGGGTGACTTTAACACAGTATTGAACATGGATGATAGAATAGGAGGCAATCCAGTAAACTTGGCAGAAGTTGTGGATTTTCAGGAGCTGGCTGGAACTTCCTCACCAAGGGAGAAAATACACTTGGAATGACAAAAGGAATGTTAGAGTTTCTTCCAAAATAGATTGGGTGTTTGTTAACACAGAATGGTTAGATAAAATGCAAGCATGCGGTGCAACTTTTCTACCAGAAGGAATAAGTGATCACTATACATGGACAACCACCGATTGGAAAGCCTTTCAAGTATTGCAACGTCTGGGCTACTCACCCTCAGTTTTAGACTAGAGTAAATGAAGGTTGGTTGAAACAGTTTCCAGGTTGTACATTGTTTAAAGTGGTAAAGAAGCTTAACTGTTTGAAGAAGAGTCTTAAACAATTGAATGGTCAACATTTTAGGAACATTCTAACAGAGGCGGATGAAGATAGAGATAGATTAAAGCAAGTTCAAAAAACTCTGCAGAGTAGCCCCACTGATCTAATACTACAACAACAAGAAAGTGAGTTGCACAAGAAGTTTAGAAGATCTTCGTATTTAGCTGAGGTATTTTTGCAGCAAAGGAGTAAAGCTAGTTGGATAAAGCTAGGAGATGACAATACTAGCTATTTATATTCCATAATCAAACATAAGAAGTTGCAAGATGGTGTGATCCAACTTAAAGATAGTCAGGATGTTCTCCAAACTGATTATAAAATGATTGCAGAATTTTTTGTGGATTACTATCAGGATATGTTGGGGGAAAGAAAGGAGCTGCAGGACAAGGGCATATCCCAACGTCCTAAGGAATGGTCCTAAACTGTCCATAGGCTAATAGATGGACATGGTTCAGCCTTTTACTGAAAGGGATGTGAAGTTAGCTATGTTTAGCATTGACAGGAACAAGAGCCCCGATCTAGATGGGTATGGTAGTGGTTTCTTCAAATAAGCTTGGAGTGTTATTGGTCATGAAGTCACAAGTGCCGTATTGGAGTTTTTTAACAATGGAAAACTGTTAAGACAAGTTAATTCCACAATTATTTCTCTGATCCCTAAAGTATCTGTTCCCCAATATGCTAGCCAGTTTAGGCCCATATCATGTTGCAATGTTTTATACAAGTGCATCTCTAAACTAATATGCATAAGATTAAGGAAATTATTCCTACTGTTGTGGTTGAGAACCAGGCAACCTTTGTAGCTGGAAGATCCTTGACCCACAATATATTGATTTGCCTTGATCTGTTGACGCAACTACAATAGGAAAACTTCCCCAAGATGTCTTATGAAAATTGACTTAAGGAAAACGTATGACATGATTAGCTGGAACTTCATAAATAACGTTTTGAAGGGGTTTGGCTTTCTAGAGTATTTTGTGAAATTAATCATGACATGTGTAACATCTACTACTTTTACTATCAAAGTGAACAGAGTAGGGCATGGATACTTTGAAGGAAAGATGGGCCTCAGGGAGATCCCATGTCACCATTGTTGTTTGTGTTGGTAATGGAATACCTTTTTCAGAACCTTGCGAAAGATGAGTGAACTGTCAAGCTTTCTGTTTCATCCTATGTGTAAACATCTAAGCTGAACCACTTAATTTTTGCTGACGATTTAATGATTTTTTGTAAGGGTAATATGGGTTCTATCTCCAGAGTCATGGAAGCTTTCACACATTTTAGCGATGCAACTAGTTTAGTAGCAAATCAAGAGAAATCAAATATCTTTCTAGCTAGAGTGAATGATGAAGTAAAGTAGGAGATTTTGGACAGAACATGCTTCTCTTGAGGAACACTCCTTATGCGATACCTAGGCCTACCTTTGTCCTAAAAAAATGGAGCAAAATGGAGTGTCATTAGTTAGTTGAAAAGATAACCTCCAGCATCACATCTTATTCTAGACAACTATCTTATGCTGGTCGACTTCAAATCATAAATGCTGTATTATTTTCTATCTATAATTTTTGGGGGACTATGTTTATACTACCTCAAAGTGTATTGAAGGAAATAGACAAGCAAAATAGGGATTATCTGTGACAGAAAACTGATGAGAAGAGAAAAATAATGCTAGTAGCATGGGAGAAAATCTGTACTCCCAAGAAATGTGGTGGCCTAAACATTAGAAGTTGCAAGAGCTGGAATATTGCCTATGTTGGAAAATTGTTATGGAATTTGGCTACAAAACAGGACTTACTTTGGGTTAAATGGGTTCATTGAATTTGCATAAAGGATGGTGCACAAATATGGGATCATTGTCCATCTGCGGCCAATAGTTGGTACTGGAGGAAGCTGAACTCACTAAAGGAGCAAATGATTCATTGGTATAGTAGGGGAACGAACCAGCTCTCCCCTACTAGTAATTACTCAGTTTCTAAGAGTTATATCGCTTTACTTGGTCAGTTGCCTAGAGCGAAAGAAGAAGAGCTTATATGGAATTCAATGATGCTGCCAAAGCATAGAATAATCCTATGGATTGCTTCCCAGAATAGGATACTTACCCAGGAAAGAATGAATAGATTAAACATTTCAGTTGATGACCTTACATGCTGCTTGTGTGAGGAAGATGAAATAGAGACTCAGACTTATTTGTTTGCTAAACGTGGCTGGATATCGAAAATAAGGATCGCTCTCTCTATATGGTCAGGCTAGTACTTGCAACAAAGGGGAGTAATACAAAATCTCAAATGGTTTCAGAGAAGAAGATGGAAGAGGTTCCAAAAGGAAGTAGCTGCGGCAATTTATGGTGCTATGATTTATCACACTTGGCGAGCAAGGAACATAAAGATTTTTAGGAACATACATGTAAGTACGAGTGTCGTTATAGCACAAATCCAAAGGGAGATTAGGGAGAGGATACATATGTTACACTGCTCCAAAAGAGCTCATAGATGCACTAACTTAGTGTCTAGAATTTGTAACTAGATTGTTGGTGTGGCTTGTTTGAACTTTTGTTTTGCTTGAGGTCTAGATACTTGCTGCAACCTTCCTAGAAGGGAGTGGTGATACTGGATGCTCCTTAATTTTGTAAATGGTTCTTGTTGCAATGGTAGTATTTCATAGTAATTACCAAAATAAAAATAAAAATTATTATAAGCCTTTTTAACAAAAAAAATATACTATATTTTTTAATTCATTTGTCTTTTTTTAGTTTGTTTCGAAACATTAAGGAATAGTTCCTTTTTTAGATCAATTTTTAAAGGGAAAGGGGTCAAAAATGCCCTTAAACTATGTGAAAGGAACAAAAATGCCCTCCGTTTATAGTTTGACTCAAAAATGTCCTTACCGTCAATACTTTGGTTAAAAAATGCCCTTAAACTATGAAGCCAAGGACAATTTATTGTAATGACCCGAAAGGTCATTTTGGTAATTTTCGTGGAAATGACTATTTTGCCCTTTCGGTAGTTGTCCCGAGTCCCATGTTTTG
>NW_006238955.1:36952-37377 GCF_000226075.1 Solanum tuberosum
GTCTAGAATGAGTCTTGGTTGAATTTTTAGACGCTCCGTTTGAGTTTCGAATTTTTCGGCGTTAAACTAGTTTCTTGGCATCTTATTGAATTTCAGGTCAAGGAGTCCTCGAATTCAAATTTCAACAGTTCCATTGAGTCCGGAACGTCGAATTTAGTGGGGATACATATTCAGTTTGTGTGCACGAGATTCCAAACGAATCCCGAGGGTCCAACGGGGACTTAAACTTTGGTGTTATATGTTGTTTCAGCTGCTGTGGGTTTTTTTTAAGCTGCAACAGCAGTTGTTTCTTTCTTTTTTAAAGCCAAAACCAGTAGCCATTTTCCCCTAACTTGAAAAATACCCATTTCTCCATTTTTAGACTTTGAGAGCTCGAAAATAGGTGATTTCAAGTGGGTTTTCGCAAGGAATTCATTGGGTAAGTT
>NW_006238955.1:38397-47944 GCF_000226075.1 Solanum tuberosum
GACTACATGACATTATTATTGCATTTGCATCGCATTTGACTTCATCTTTGTTTGTGGTGTGTGGATTTTACCTACTTGCTCCTCTTCATGTGATATATGATCTATTTGCTCTTATATGAGGATATGAGGTTGATGTTGAGATACTGTTGGATATATCTGTTGATTATGAATTGTGTAGTATAGGTTGTTGGTTCGCTGTTAGAATGAAGTTTCGGTGGTTCGATTGGGATTGAAAGGAGTTGTTTGTAGCTGCTAGTTTAGCTTAGTTTAGTGTTACTTGCGAGTACCTGTTGCTTTTGGTACTCACCCTTGCTTCTACACAGTTGTGTAAATTGACAGCTCTATCAGATCCGGCTTATTACTCATCTTCAGATTAGAGCTTCCAGACTTACTTGAGAGGTAGCGGTTCATTCCAGACGTGCCCTCAAGTTATCTATATTTACTGTTCTGTTCTATTCTAGAACTTTACTATGAGACTTGTATATTTTATTCAGATTCTGTATTAGAGGTTTGTACATGTGACAACCAATTCTGGGGTTATGTTGAGTTTATTTAAAGACTTCCGCTTATCTTTCTATCTTATTCTTGTTTATAAATTCTGTATCGTCGGGTTTTTGGGTGTTAGGCTGACGTGTCCGGTGGGGTTTGGGCACGTGCCATCACATCTGGTTTTGGGGTGTGACATTTATGCTCGGATAAAATATTATGGAAGGCGAAATACTTCCTTGCCTAAAGAACCCAGACTGCGGGGTTATCACCACTAAATCACGGTAGAGAAATTGAATTCGGTGTACACGAATGAGTTGAATGAGTCAGAACAGGAGAGGACTAGAGTAAATTTAACTGTTAGCGGAATGCACAGATAGATCCTTTGAGGGAGGTGAGTGAAGTGTCCACATGGTAGGCAAATCACCAATGTAACAATTTGAGTTCCTCACTATATTAATAAGAACATTGGAATGTGATTACAACTTTAGAATCGTAATTGCAATATTCAAACTAGTCGTTGGTACAAGCTAGAGAAATCACTCGTGAGACCAGAGTTTGAATTCAGGTAGTGCCCTATTTCATTGTTTTCATTTTAAGTTTAGCTTAGAGCTTATATTAGAGTCATTAATGACCAATCAAATACTACATTATCCGTTAATTGTTATTGAAAGTTTCTCTAACGGCGTAAATTAAAATAATATTAGCGCACCTCGATAATATTGATTCACCCAAAAGTCTTCAAATCATGAGTTGGCCTCTGAGCCTATATATACTATTTAATTAGGAGTATTAGTAAGTGGTGAGATATTCTATTATTTATACTATAATGATGAGACAATTTATTTTATATATATGATGGGGTGATACGAAATAACTAATTCCATCAGATTATTCCTATATATATAGAAAGAATAATATTGTCTATCACATCCTCATATCAACAACGTTCAAGGAGCATTGTAGAATATCTATGATTGTACATGGAGAATTATTTTATTTCTTATGCCCTGTATTAACGATGTTATTTCCTTTTTTCCTTAGTTATATGTATATGACTTGGTAGCTAAGATAAAGTATTGTGCTTTGTGTAAGTTGAAGGCAAAGTGTAATTTCTTTATAATATAATTGAGGAGATGGATCTTCAAACATAAATATGAAAACACTTTCAACATAAATTAACATTACAAAATCAAATTAAGGATATCAAACTCCACAACACCGTTATTGCAACACTAAAACAATGGCTACAAAAGAAGAACAATGAAAGGAAAGAGATAAAAAAAGATCATCGAACAAGGACTGCATCTCAATGAATCATAACAACAAATCTAGATACACAGACTAGTTTATTAGGTGAAGGAATATTGTTCGTACCTCATCGAACAATCAATAAATTTGACTTGACCTCCAATACTACCATCACAAGTAGTCATCAAATATCCTCTTGCAAGCCTTACACAAGTATCACAATCTGAATATTCTACATTTGAACTACAAGTAGCATGACCATAAGCTAAAGCATCATTAGGATAAGGAGATGTTATGTAATAATCATAACCTTGTTTTGGTGTCTCATTATTAATTCTATAAGAACATAAGACAAACTATCTGCAAATGGGCCATGTTTGTCATACATTTCACCATTGCATGTATGGTCCAATAATTTAGACTCTGGAAATTCACTTCTCACAAAACAATTTAAGTACCCCATGATTAAAATTACAATTTGGAATGTGGTTAGCACTCTAATTCTCAAAATTGAACTCATAGCAAGCTATATGTATGATGTATCTTCTATTTCTTTCTCTTTTTGTTACCAAATTGAGTTTAATTATTAACGACTTTTGTTTAAATAGATTTATCCATCCATTGATTTCTCCACCAATGAAAATTAAGTATTCCATAATTTGGTCTAACATGCTTATTGTAATTTTAAATTATTATATTACATACAATTACATATATGTTGTTGTTGCCGGCAAAATATATATTCTTTGCTTTGATATAAACCCTAATGTTTTCGTATAATTCTTCCAGGAAGAGGAATATTCATACAAATTAAAGAAATTGATGATTAATAGTACTGATCATGCAATGTTGGTTGAGTTAGTGTTTTTTTAGGCGACTGCAAACACTGCTACGTAAGGAAAACGGCTGACCTAGGGTTTCCTTCCTAGCGAGCAGCTGCGCAGCTCTCATGGCTGCTACGGCCACTGGACGGCCTCCTTTCGAGGCTGTCCAGCCCTCCCCACCACCCCAAACCACCACATATGCCATCCTTTTCAATTTCAATACTATAAATCCTAAACAATCTGCTCTAATTAACTCAAAAACAATCGCAAAATCAATCGAAATAATTCATGGAGAACCTACTATCACGTTTTCAATGGAGGAAAGGCAAGACTTTATGATTGAAGAGGGATTGCATCAAGCAATGGTGTTTAAATTATCCCATGGTGCGCCAAATTTGAAGGTATTAAGGTCAATTTTACCAAAACATCTTGGTACCAAGGACAATTGTTTAATTGACTTACTGGCTCCAAGACAACTTTTGTTGAGATTTGATCAATATGAAGATTATGTACTAGCTTTATCGCGCTCAGTTAATTATCTTCTCTACAATGGAGAGGAGCACCAATGTAGGGTTTTCCATTGTCCATTGGATATAATCCTAAGGAGGAAACGACGTTAGCTATGGTTTGAATTTCTTTACCAAACTTATCTCCAGATTTGTTTGCAAAGAAGTCTCTGTTGTCTATAGCATCGGCAGTTGGGAAACCAATAGCTATAGATAAAGCTACTCAAATCAAGTCAAGACCTAGCACAGCTAGGGTCAAGGTTATACTTGATCTAATGGAAAAACTTCCAAATCGTATAAGATTGCAGTTTGTGGATGGAAAATCTGGTAAGCTGATTGAGGTTTTACATGAGATTGTATATGATAATCTACCTTTGTATTGCAATTATTGTAAGCACCAAGGTCATGATGAAGATAGTTGTCGTTTGATCCTGAAAAGAAATCAAAATAACCAACAAATTGATGATACCATTGAAGTTGCTTCAAAAGGTACTATAGATAGTGAAAAGTATCAAGGTGATGCGTGAAAAATACTAAATGAAAAAAAAAAGGTTGTAGATGTCGATCAAAGTAAAGCTACTTCTTTAGATCGACAATTGGTTGTTGTCACTTCTGAGCAAAATCGTGCACACTCAATGGATGTTGTTACAAGTAATATTGGTGTCCAAACAACTAGCGAAAACAAAGGGGAAATGCCAAAAGTTGGGGTTGATGCGCCGCGAGTTGGTTCAGGCCAACAAATAATGGATTCAGGACACGAACTAATGGATACATCTAATGTTGAAGATGCTGAAAATTCTGGGCAGCATGTTTTGAAAGTTGAAATCAAGAATGCAACTAAAAATTGGACACTGGTTGCACACAAAAATTCAACTAGTAATCGAAACCTTTCCCCGACTAGTCAAAATAATTCTCCATGTAGTGAAAATGGTGCGACTGAAAATTTTCATGACAGTGAAAAGAGGCAAGATATTAGTAATGCCTCAAGAGACCTATTATGTTCGAATAGCTTTGATGCTTTATCAAAGACTACTGGAAAGCAAGTAAAGTTAACAGAGAACGATAACGATTTGATCCAAGAAAAGCAGGTCTCACCACCTACTTTGAATAGCAAATTAAGTTCAGAAGCTCCCGTATTTGTGCCTAAATGTGTGATTGCAAAGAAGAATGAGTCAAGGGCCTTAGTGTCAAATACAATTGATTTGGGTGAGGATTCTCTTGATGAAGATGAGAAAGACAATATGCTTGATTTGGGCGAGGATTCTCTTGATGAAGATGAGGAAGATATGCTGGACATATGCTTTGATAGAGTGGCTAGGGAAGGAAATATATCACCTAGGCAACAAAGAAGTGGAAGCAACAAAAGCAAAAAGAAGACACATGGAAGGCAACATAGTTGGGACGGTAAAATGACTGAGGAGTTTATTCCAAGGCACCTACCGTTGCGACAGGCAAAGCAGAACCATTTGACAGTATCAATAGGTTCAACAAGATACAATAAATCCATAAAGAAAGTATGAATTATCAAGTGTTGTTGGATAGATTTGAAGAAGAAGACAAGAGAAAAAAATACTTCAAGTTACTTTTGATGGGCAATCAATCTTTTTTAATTCATGCGTTTGTAATAGAAAGTTTGATATATCACCTAGGCAACAAAGAAGTGGAAGCAACAAAAGCAAAAAGAAGACATATGGAAGGCAACATAGTTGGGACGGTAAAATGACTGAGGAGTTTGTTCCAAGGCACCTACCGATGTGACAGGCAAAGCAGAACCATTTGACAGTATCAATAGGTTCAACAAGATACAATAAATCCATAAAGAAAGTATGAATTATCAAGGATAAGTTTGAAGAAGAAGACAAGAGAAAAATACTTCAAGTTACTTCTGATGGGCAATCAATCTTTTTTAATTCATGCGTTTGTAATAGAAAGTTTGAGGTTGATAACTCAACTTTCTTCTTGATTGGCATATTTTTACATTAATTTAGCATCCTCATTTGTAATATCATCATGAAGTGTATTAGAAAACTCTGTGGTGATCAGAAAATACTTAGTTCTCTCTAGCTCTTATTTTCTTCATGCTTATTAGGTAGTAGACATTAGGTACTTCATTGAGATTAGTAAGGTAAGACCTAGCCCCCCTTGCTTGCACTTATCCTTATTGATATTTTTTATGTTTAATAAAAGGCCACTAGAAACTGTCTAGTGGTAAATTTGCGGAATAAATAAATAAATAAAATCATGCAATGTTATTACTTATTATTGATATAACAAAGTGTTGGAATGTATGCTTCCACCAGTGATCACAGGACCAGGCCTCCAGACAGAATAAAGTGCGGAAAATAAATAACTCAACGTAAATCAGGCACAATGATTTTACGTGAAAACCCCCTTGCTCAAGGGCGGTGAAAACCACGACTTGTACTCACATGATTTCAATCCAAACTCCATTTCATTCAAACGAAGCAAAGTTTCAAAGTACAAACTCTTGCAACCTAGGAATTAACACTCTTTAATCCCTTCCCCCTTACAGTAGCAACTCTACTACAAAGGAAACTAAGCAATAATCCTATTTTCTACTAAACCAACTAGCTCTAGTTGATCTAGACTTAATTAAGAATCCCACAAGGCTAACTCTAGCCACCAACTCCGATCTCCAAGATAGGAGCTAAACAAGAAGCAACTCTGCTGCACCCAAACATCAATTAACTCTAGTTGACACTCCTAGGCAGCTCTACCCAAGAGAACATCAAAACAATGATGTAAAAAGGCTTGACTAAAACATAGATGATTCGACTAACTTACTCTAGTTAATACGAATCAACCTAAAGACTTAGACAAGCAACTGATCTACTATCCTTTATAACTTAGGAGTAGATTCACAATGTAAGCACATAAGACACAAAGCTCAATATACAACAAATACGCTTCAGCACTCCATCAGGTCCCTTGTGATATGAGCAGTGTTCTTCCTTGAAGGTGACCTTCTCTTTGTAAGCTTATGAATTTTTAGAAATTCAAATTTTTGTTTGCCAAATCTTCGTTTGTGTCTTGTGAGAAGAGACTTTATCAAATGGACACAAACCTCTTGGGATGACACCATTGGTTGAGAACCTGCTTCTCTAAAAAGCTGTGCACCAACCATGTCAGATGTGACAACTTTTGGACAGCTGTCTTTTCATCTTTTTCATGTACGCAGTCTTTCCAGGACCAGGTCCTTGCATTGTGTTCTTTGTGAGTTCTTGAAAAGACTTACTATCTCTCTCTCTTTTCGAATGAATAATGTTGTATATATCAATCACCAACCAGAGTTTTGACCACTGAAATACACAACCTTGTCCGCCCTTCTTATTGGTGGAGTACACTGCACTTTTCACCAACCAACCTGACAAGGCAACCTTACAGATGTACACCATTTGAATCAGGACGAGAGCACTCTGCCAGGGACGGGGTCCCTGCATTTGTGAGGATCATCAAAATACATAGAATATAACACAAAGAACTTCAATTGAGGCGGAGACCGAGTTTGAAGTTTATGAATTATTGTTAGGTTCTAAATTAATAATTTAGATATATTCAATGAATTCTTTAATATAAATATAGAGTTTGAACCAAAGCTGCTAGGTTCAGTCAAATCTAAGGGTTAGCTTCACCCTCTTGAGATACTCTATGGGTGCATTCGATTTTACGTACATTTTTTTTTACTTGAACTAGATTATGAAAATCTGCATTCGATATATACTACACAAATTTAATTTGGTTCTGATTTGATTTTTTCGATTCGATTTTTTTTAGGTAATCATAGTTTGTCATGTGTTAGTTCTCAATTAGAACCTTTAAGTAATCAGTAGTATGTGTTTTTTTAAGACACTTAATTGACATGCATGGTGTAATTGCTACTAAATTGTGAAATCAAATTTGTTAATGTGTTTTAGAAAATCTTTTGTTTTTTCTAATATGATTTATGAAACAATTTATTTTAGTTTTTTTTTTTAATTTCGATTCTTTTTGGAACACCTAATTTTTATCTGGATTTCCAAGGTTGCGATTAATAAAAAAATTAGCTCTAGGTGAAGTTCATAATTATAATCAAATAATTCGATGGGTAAGCTTTTAGACAATTGAGACAAAAGTCGATATCCAATATTATAAAATAATTACTTTTCTCCGTTTCAATGTGTTTGTCAAACTTTTTTTTAGTCTGATTAAAAAATAATATTTTTTTTAGCAATTCTTTGATTTCACCTCTACATATATATTGTAACATCCGGCAAATTGAAATAACTAAGAAGAGGCTTAGAATTTGAAAATTTTCATTTTTGGAAAGAATTTGAAAATTCTGGAAAATTTTGGCCAAGTATGGAAAAGGTGAGTTTTTGGCCAACTTTGAACAGCCATAACTTTTAGCTCAGGATGAGTTAGGTGTAGTTCCGGTTTATGGTTGCATAGCTCGTGGAATGGTCTTTCCAACACCACCGAATTGGCTCGATTCCGAGTTCAGATGAGCGAGTTATGTCCTTTGAAAGTTGGGCAGTTGGCAGGGGATCCGCCCGGAATTTAAGGGTCATTTTGGTCTTTTCACAAATCAATTCTTTTGGGGTTATATTGATGTGTTAGGCTGATTTGTGGATCATTTTTAGTTCCATTTTAAAAGAGTTAGGATTAGGGTTTTTGAGTGAAGAAGAGAAGAAGAGTGAAGAAGAGAAGAAGAAGAGGAGATCAAGGAGTTTTCGACAAAGATCGTCGTGGAAATCGTCGGGGGTGATCCCTACTAGGTATGTGAGTAGTTAGTGTGGGTTGATTCCTTTCCCCCACACACCAAGCCCCTTTTATTTTGAGAAAAGATTGATTGTGTTGTTTGGAGTTGTTGGTTGTGTTGTTGATGTTGTTGTTGGTATTGTTGAAATCCCTTGTGATTTGGGACATGTTTCCGGTTGTGTTTTGAGTTGTAATCCATGGTATGTTGAGGGATATGATGATCCTTAGTGTTTGGGGTTGAAGCCCTTGAAGTAAGGGTGGTTTAGAGTTGGCAAAACAAGGGAGAAAAGTCGAGTTTCTGGGCAAGGGGGTTGGCGCGTCGCGCCTGCCAGCACGCCCCAAAAGGGATTCTGAAGTTCCCCCCTTGGGGCGGCGCGCTTCTCAGAGCGCCAGCAGGCCCCCTTTGAAGTTTTGTGGCTGGCGCTCCGCGCCTTGCAAAGCGCCAAGGACACCAAGTGTCCCTTTTCATTTCACACCTTCCCATGCATGTTCCTTGGTATTGTACCTATGTTTTATGGTTGTTTCGAACACTCTAAGGTACATTTAAACCTCCCGAACTCATTCGTAACGTGTGATCAAACACCTTGATTCCATAAATCCAATTCAAGGAGAGTTAGCTTCCAAGTCAAGTGAAGTTAGGAGTCAAGTGAAGTTAGAAGTCAAGTGAAGTTAAGAGTTAAGTTCAAGAGTTAACAAGTAAGTCAAACAAGTTCTTAAGGTTGTTCAAGAGTCTTTATTGAACATTTTAACTTCATTTTAAGATTCTAGTTTCAAGTCAAGTAAAGAGCTTAGAGTTTCAAGCTAAGTAAGAGGTCTCAAGTTTCAAGTTGAATCAAGAGTTTAAAGTTGAGTTCATTTCTCAAAAGTTATTAGGGAACTATGTATTTCCAAAGAAGTTTCTAAATGTTCTTTTACATTTGAGTAAGAAAGGAACTATGTTTCCAAAAGAACCTTGGTGCTAGTTTTAAAAAAAAAGGAACTATGATCCCAAAAGAGCCTTTGGGCTAGATTTTGAGTAATTATCTCAATTAAAGAAAGTTGTGTTTAAAACACTTATGAGCTAAAGCATTTTTGGGAGTAGTATCGAGCACCGAGTTGGGGGAGCGTTCAAGGAAACCCACAGCCCCCCCTAGAACCATGTTAGCCACCATGGGTAGAAAAGGATCATACTTTTTAGATGAATCCTTTTCCAGATAGACTAGTGGATCCATTAGGCAGTTCAGGTCTTATATCTTTGGCCGGGTATAAGATGCTCTGGAAGCGTGAGGTCGATCGCTGTATCATCACTATAGCTCCATGTGATGGTTGTCGGTTAGAGAAACTCCCACAACAGTTATTATATTTTTTATACACAGAAAGTACCGCTCCGCGCCTTGCAAAGCGCCAAGGACACCAAGTGTCCCTTTTCATTTCATACCTTCCCATGCATGTTCCTTGGTATTGTACCTATGTTTTATGGTTGTTTCCAACACTCTAAGGTACATTTAAACCTCCCGAACTCATCCGTAACATGTGATCAAACACTTTGAATTCATAATTCAATTCAAGGAGGGTTAGAAGTCAAGTGAAGTTAGAAGTCAAGTGAAGTTAAGAGTTAAGTTCAAGAGTTAAGAAGTAAGTCAAGCAAGTTCTTAAGGTTGTTCAAGAGTCTTTATTGAACGTTTTAACTTCATTTTAAGACTCAAGTTTCAAGTCAAGCAAAGAGCTTAGAGTTTCAAGCTA
>NW_006238955.1:49152-50350 GCF_000226075.1 Solanum tuberosum
CCGCTGAGTTAAGTAAGCCAGGCCAAGGGTTCGCTTGGGGCCAGCAATGGTCTCCGAGTGCCGGTCCCGCCCAGGGTGTAGGCTCGGGGCGTGACAAACTTGGTATCAGAGCACAGAGTTCAAGAGTCCTAGGGAGTCTATGAAGCCGTGTCTGTAGAGTCCTAGTTATCGATGTGAAGCGCGCCGCTGCAATATTTAGGAAGATTTCTCACTTCTTTCACACTCATCTCGTGCGTTAGAGTTTATCTCTAAAGAGTTTCTTTCTAATTTGTGCCTGCGCGTGTTTTCAGATAGTCGTGCCTCCACGAAGAGTTGGCAGAGGGCGTTTTCCTAGACGTTATATTGATGAGCAAGAGTTACCTTATGCCCCGAGAGTGCAACCATAAGGGGAAGTTTCTAATGCCGAGTTCAGAGAGACAATTAGGATGTTGAGTCAAGCTGTAACTAATCAGATTGGTCAGCAGAGGGGAGCTAGACATGAGGGAGCTGACACTTCAAGGATTCGTGAGTTCTTGGGGATGAATCCTCCGAGTTTCATGGGTTTGAGCACTATTGAGGATCCAGAGCACTTCATTGAGGAGTTGAAGAAGATTTTTGATGTGATGCATGTGGCAGATACTGAGCGAGTTGAACTAGTGGCGTATCAATTGAAGGATGTTGCTAGAGCTTGGTTCGACCAGTGGAAAGGGGGCAGAGTTGAGAATGCACCACCTACGAGTCGGGCCTGTTTTGAGGAAGCTTTCTTGGGGCATTTCTTTCCTCGAGAATTGAAAGAGGCCAAGGTGAGTGAGTTCCTTACACTTAAGCAGAAGTCTTTGAGTGTTCAAGAGTACAGTCTGAAGTTCACACAACTATCCCAATATGCTCCGGAGATGGTTGCGGACATGAGGAATATAATTAGTTTGTTTGTTGCTGGGCTGTCTCGGTTGTCGAGTAAGGAAGGTAGGGCTGCAATGCTTATCGGGGACATGGACATATCAAGGTTGATGGTCTACGTGCAACAGGTTGAGTAAGAGAAGCTGAGAGATAGAGAAGGGTTCAGAAATAAGAGAGCTAAGACCAGTAGCAAGTCCGGGCAGCAGAAAGGTAATTCAAACAGTCCATCCTTTCAGCAAAGGCAAAAGGGACCTGCTCCATCATCTGCTAGAGCACCTGCACCCAGATACAGAGGTGAACATAATGGCCAGAATTCGAAGGA
>NW_006238955.1:52300-52467 GCF_000226075.1 Solanum tuberosum
ACCTGAGTATTCTTTACCACCCAGGTAAGGCTAATGTTGTTGCTGATGCTTTAAACAGGTTGTCTATTGGTAGCACTACCCATATTGAAGAAGGGAAGAGAGAATTAGCAAAACATGTGCACAGACTGGCACGCTTGGGAGTCAGACTTATGGATTCCACAGAAGAA
>NW_006238955.1:53424-85110 GCF_000226075.1 Solanum tuberosum
TTTGGATCACCAAGTTCGCAAGTTGAGAACGAAAGAGGTAGCCTCAGTCAAGGTCCTTTGGAGGAACCAATTAGTTGAGGGAGCTACTTGGGAAGCCGAAGAGGACATGAAGAAGAGATATCCCTATCTCTTTGAATCCGGAGGAAATGCAGATTAACGTATTAAATTCCTTCTTAGTGCTCTTTGAATGTTAGTGAGCATGTAATTGTTGTTGTTGTTTGCATGATCGCTTGTTGGATGTTTGAATTGATGTTACACCCTTAGCCTTGTAAGGGTAACCTCATTCAAGGACGAATGTTCCCAAGGGGGAGATATTGTAACATCCGGCAAATTGAAATAACTAAGAAGAGGCTTAGAATATGAAAATTTTCATTTTTGGAAAGAATTTGAAAATTTTGGAAAATTTTGGCCAAGTATGGAAAAGGTGAGTTTTTGGCCAACTTTGAACAGCCATAACTTTTAGGTCAGGATGATTTAGGTGTAGTTCCGGTTATGGTTGCATAGAACGTGGAATGGTCTTTCCAACGCCACCGAGTTGGTTCGATTCCGAGTTCGGATGAGCGAGTTATGTCCTTTGAAAGTTGGGCAGTTGGCAGGGGATCCGCCCGGAAATTTAAGGGCATTTTGGTCTTTTCACAAATCAATTCTTTTGGGGTTATATTGATGTATTAGGCTGATTTGTGGATCATTTTTTAGTTCCATTTTTAAAAGAGTTAGGGTTAGGGTTCTTGAGTGAAGAAGAGAAGAAGAGAGAAAGAAAAGAAGAAGAAGAGGAGATCAAGGAGTTTCCGACAAAGATCGTCGTGGAAATCGCCGGGGGTGATCCCTACTAGGTATGTGAGTAGTTAGTGTGGGTTGCTTCCTTTCCCCTACACACCAAGCCCCTTTTATTTTGAGAAAAGATCGATTGTGTTGTTTGGAGTTGTTGGTTGTGTTGTTGATGTTGTTGTTGGTATTGTTGAGGTCCCTTGTGATTTGGGACATGTTTCCGGTTGTGTTTTGAGTTGTAATCCATGGTATGTTGAGGGATATTATGATCCTTAGTGTTTGGGGTTGAAGCCCTTGAAGTAAGGGTGGTTTAGAGTTGGCAAAACAAGGGAGAAAAGTCGAGTTTCTGGGCAAGGGGGTTGGCGCGTCGCGCCTGCCAGCGCACCCCAAAAGGGATTCTGAAGTTTCCCCCTTGGGGAGGCGCACCTCTCAGAGAACCAGAAGGCCCCCTCTGAAGTTTTGTGGCTGGTGCTCCGCGCCTTGTAGAGCGCCAACGACACCAAGTGTCCCCTTTCATTTCACACCTTCCCATGCATGTTCCTTGGTATTGTACCTATGTTCTATGGTTGTTTCGAACACTCTAAGGTACATTTAAACCTCCCGAACTCATCCGTAACGTGTGATCAAACACCTTGAATCCATAAATCCAATTCAAGGAGAGTTAGCTTCCAAGTCAAGTGAAGTTAGGAGTCAAGTGAAGTTAGAAGTCAAGTGAAGTTAAGAGTTAAGTTCAAGAGTTAGGAAGTAAGTCAAGAAAGTTCTTAAGGTTGTTCAAGAGTCTTTATTGAACGTTTTAACTTCATTTTAAGACTCTAGTTTCAAGTCAAGTAAAGAGCTTAGAGTTTCAAGCTAAGTAAGAGGTCTCAAGTTTCAAGTTGAATCAAAGAGTTTAAAGTTGAGTTCATTTCTCAAAAGTTATTAGGGAATTATGTATTCCCAAAGATGTTTCTAAATGTTTTTTTACATTTGAGTAAGAAAGGAACTATGTTTCCAAAAGAACCTTGGTGCTAGTTTTCCAAAAAAAGGAACTATGATCCCAAATGAGCCTTTGGGCTAGATTTTGAGTAATTATCTCAATTAAAGAAAGTTGTGTTTAAAACACTTATGAGCTAAAGCATTTTTGGGAGTAGTATCGAGCATCGAGCTGGGGGAGCGTTCAAAGAAACCCACAGCCCCCCCTAGAACCATGTTAGCCACCATGGGTAGAAAAGGATCATACTTTTTAGATGAATCATTTTCCAGATAGACTAGTGGATCCATTAGGCAGTTCAGGTCTTATTTCTTGGCCAGGTATAAGATGCTCTGGCAGCGTGAGGTCGATCGCTGTATCATCACTATAGCTCTTATGTGATGGTTGTCGGTTAGAGAAACTCCCACAGCAGTTATTGTATTTTTATACACAGAAAGTACTATATTTTAGATACATCAGTTCATTTGTATTTCTATATACATCTCAGGTTTATTGTATCTTTGTATACACACAGAGTTTGTAGCATGTTTTAAACAACTTTTCTTTATATTGCACTTGCTTTAAATTGCATTATATTGAAAGGAGTCAGTCAGGTTGAGTGAGTTGAGCCAGGTAAGCTATTCAGTTTCTTCCAGTTTTCCTTCTAGCCTTTGTTGCTTAGTTTTCCAGCTCGTATACTCGTACATTCAATGTACTGATGCCGGTTGGCCTGCATCTTATGACGATGCAGACACAGGTACCCCGGATCAGCATCCTATACGCCGTTGATCCAGCTGAGCACTCCAGAGTCAGTGGTGAGCCTCCTTGCTTTCTGGAGGACTCAAATATTTTGTTCCTTTTTGTTTTGTGTGATTAGGATGTTGCGGGGTCTGTCCCAACATCCATCTCAGTATGTGAAAGGCTTCAATTAGTACTAGTTCTAGTCAGTTAGTATTGAGTCTCTCATCTATGTATATATGTCAATATTCTATTTTGAGACTCGAGCTGCCTTTTGGTATGTTATGCATCTGTTGGTGGTTTTATGACCTTTCATTGCATTGAGTTATTCTGTTGAGTTAGGTTTCTGCTGAGTTAAGAAAGCCAGGCCAAGGGTTCGCTTGGGGCCAGCGATGGTCTCCGAGTGCCGGTCCCGCTCAGGGTGTAGGCTCGGGGCGTGACATATATGACATGTTTAGAACTATGAAATTAAAAGACATTTTGGTATATTTAACATATCTTTAATTTAAGGCCACAAGATTCAAAAATCTTTTTACTTTTTAAAACTTCATGTTAGGTTAATATAAGACAAACAAATTGAAACACAAGTAGTTTGAAGTAAGAAAATCTTTTATTCCTTTAGTATCGATTTAAAATATTCCACGATCGCATGCATTAATCAAGTAAGATTTTGCATAATTTGCACAAGTAGCACAATCTGAATTTATTAAACATGTGCTACATGAAACATGGACATAAGCTAAAGCATCATTAGGATACGGAGATGATATATAATAATCATAACCTTGACTAATTGGTGTCTCATTTTGTAAAGTTTCAAAGAACATAAGTCAAACTTTTTGCAAATGAACCACTCATATCAAACTTATTACCATTGCTCACAAAAAGAAACTTTATTGATGCTTTGATAGCCCAACTTGATCAACGTGAATGTCTTCAAGTGACAGCTTCTTCTCCTAGTTAACACACTATAAAATCAACATTAATGAGAGGCATGCATGGCACTATAAAATGAAGAAAGTTATGTAGGATTGAGATTTGTTTGTATGTTTACCTTTCCTATTATCAATTAAGACTTCATATATGCTTGCCACGTCTTTCATTCTCTGAGGAATCTCCTTTAGGTTTCAACAGTTTTTGATATGAAGATCATTAATGAGAGGCATGACATTTGTGCCTAAATGCCATATTTTTAGGTTTGAAAGTTGATCAAGACAAAGGAACTTTAGTTGACTGAAGCTGTTATCATTGCACATTATTTCTTTTCCTTCGTAAGCTCCATACAATATGAGATTCCTTAGGTTTGGCAACATTCCCAAAATAGGCATCAGATCTTCTCTGAGTTTTGAGTTCCTCAGAAACATCATGGTGATGGAATTTGGAAACAAAGGCAGTTTCTCTATTCTCCCTTTTAACCACAATTTCTGGAGCTTTTCACAACAATTAAGAAATTCAAGAGATGGGAATGATTCATAACCTTCACAAAACAATCTGGTAGTGCTAAGGTTTTTCAAGCTGCTAATGTTGTTTAAGGAGCAAGTTTTGGTAATATCATGCATGGTTAATTCTCGAAGATTGACTAAATCAACAGGTTCAACATCTTTCCACTGATCACAAAGAACACCTTTAAGAACTTGAAGACTAGTGAGTTTGCTTAGACGTTTCAAAGGTTTTGAATACAGAGAATCTAAATGTCTTAGATTTATTAGGTCAGCTGTCTCAGGGGTAGTTCGCAAGAGAATCTGCCCTCATTGACAACAAAAAGTGTCTGTAGATTCTTGAGGTTGCCAATGGAAGAGTGAAGATTACAGATACCTCTCAATCTTAAGAACTTGAGGTGGTACAACTTCCTATGGCATCATGTACTATAGACAAACTATTAAAACACATCTCCAAGTACAACACATATAGATGTTGGAACACACTACTGAAGTTTATAAGACTCATCTTATGAAAATCTGGATCGAAGAACATAATTGACCTCAATTTCAAGTTAGAAAGATCAAATGAGAGGTACCTTTCTCCTTGACTATGAATGGCATGTCTGATACATAAAGAGGATACGAAGTGGCTTCTTGGATCATAAATGTCAAAGAAGTTTACCTCCAATGCCTTTTGTATGGCAAGATCACGGAGTAAATCATGAACCCTACATTCAGTAAATTTTTCCCAAACTGTATCTACCACTTGTATCAAGCTTCGTCTTATCAGCTCATTCAAGAAGCCTTCAGCAACATCCTCCATTCTTTCTTCTCCTCTTGGTATGAAACCCTCGTCCATCGACAACCATATTATGTTTTCAGCATCGACCACTTTATCTTCTGGAAAAATACCAAAGTACTGAAAACACTGCTTGAGCGCAGTTGACAAATCACTGTAGCTTAATGATAGTATGTTGGAGACTTCAATATATTTATCTTCAATAATGTTCTTCCAAAGGTGATCTTTCACCTTTTGCCATTCGTCTAGCCCCTTTTTATGCGAAAGTAGTCCGCTCAGTACAACAATCGCAAGAGGTAAGCCTCTACACTTTTCCACCATATCCTTAGCTAGACTTTCCATTTTTGGAATCATTGCTCGAACATCAAGTAGCTTCCTACAAAAGAGATCCCAACTTTCTTCTTTGCTTAGGAAATGAAGTTTATGGACAAAACCTCTGTCGTCTACTCTTTCAGCGACATCCTCTTTGCGCGTGGTAATAATAACTCTGCTTTCATTCTTGCTATCCGGGAATGCTCTTTTCAAACTCTCCCATGCTTCTCTCTGCCATACATCATCAACCCTACCACAAGGTATTTGCGTTCTTTTAAAAGATCACGAAGGTAAATTTCTAGATCTCTTTCTGTCATCCTTTCCAACAAATCTAGAGTTTCTTTGGTGCAATCTTGGATGGATTTTATGATAGTCTTAAGAAAATCCATTGTGTTGTACTCTTGAGAAACACATATCCAAGCGCGTGTAGGGAAGCTAGAGACTATGCTAGAACTTCTATAGAGGTTTCTCGCAAGAGTAGTCTTGCCTAATCCGCCCATACCATAAATGGACGCTTCGACGAGGCTCTTCTTTGAGAAGTCAGCTAGCAATGTTTGTACAACATCCTGAAATCCAACAAAAATGTAATCCTGGTCATCCACATAGGAGGTAGTTCTCCTCAACGTTGTAACCTTATTACTTGGCCCTTCTCCTACATTATTATTGATATTTGTAATACCATAAGTCTCTCGCTTACGAGAGATATCTATGATTCACTGCTTGAGTGATTGAATTTCCTTACTGACGTTGTAGAATTTAGTCTCCTTCCTACAGATGCAAGCGCAAGCCTTGAGACGACTAACAAATCCATCATCATCACCTTTACCAGCCTCGAAGTTATAAGTCTCGAGTATAGCAACAACATCATTGGTAATAGAGTTGATCTCAAACACCCATTGTTGAACTCTTTGATCTCCACATTGCTTTAGTTCTGCATCTTTGAGGAAAGACTGTATGAAGAGTAGCTCATTTCTCAGCCACTCAACTTTCTCTCTTAGAGATGTACGCAGAGAAACTTGTTGTATGAGGAAATCACCCAATTTTTGAACTGCAAACGACACAAAAGCATCAGCCATCTTCAAAATTCTTGCTTTTTTTTATATGTGGAATACAAGTTAGAAAATGGGAGATAGAGATCATACACACTCAGAAACTGTAGATATAAAAGTTAAGACCTCAAATAATGTGTTCAAAGGGTCCACTGATCACTTATGTGATTAAAGTTTAGAAACAAGGCAAGAGGAAATGAAAGTTCGCATTATCAAAAAGGAAAAAGATGTATTAACACTTTTTGAAATTTCCCACTAAAGCGAAAGGTACATTTTTTTTGGAATATCACACTGCTCCTTGATTGTCGATATCTGATGTGGCGATTAAATATGATGATCCATGATTGTTGTGGTAATGGTGGTTATTAAATATCTAGTAATTCTGTTTTATCGTTTACCCTAACTTATTTATAATAGTTTTATCCCGCAACCTACTTTTTGTGTAGTTCCTCTTTTAAATTACTGATGTGTGATAGTATGTAAATGATGGTAAACAATACAATCTGGTTATCTAATATAGTTAAACAAAAAAAAGCTGGAAAAATAATACTAGAACATGATAACTTTAAAAGGCTAAAATCCCCGAATGCTTGATTAAAAGAGAAATAAAAACAAGAAGGAATTTCTACAGGTTCCTATTTTCCACTATAATGGCATGTGTTCTCTCCCCTCTTGTTTTTATTTGGTCTGCTTCGTATGTGATACTTTTTCCTTTTTGTCTAATCCATTTTCAACCCGCTCATATTCAATTCAACCTGCCTATTTGAAGTCATCGTACAAGACGTTGTATGCTAGAAATGTTCACAAGAAAATTGACTTAGTTGGATACTTATGAAAGTTGCATTGTCTCCTCTGATGGATTCTTTTCCCTTGCTTTTTGACCTTCAAGATTCGATGAGTTAACGATGGCCTCTGATATAGCCTTTGGTAGCTAAAATCCAGGTCTTTCAATAGAGGCTGCACGATCAAGTACCAATGGTTCACGCAATATGATCTGAATGCCATCATATCCACAATGCTGAATCTGCTTCGCCTTTCAAACCGAGAGATAGAACCATCCTAAGCCAGCAATCGCTACATCCATATTCTTGACATCCCATCTCGTTCCATGTGCTTTTACTTTTGGGTTTTGCCCTAATTCAGAAACTAGCTCCATGGAGATGGGAAACTGAAGATTAAAAAGAAACCCAGAACAATTAGAGTAATTCCCTTCTTCCTCCTAAGAGAGTAAGAATCAACTGCTATGTTTTAGAGAGAGGTATAGGTTGAGGGTATACTCCTTCCCTCAGGTATGGGGCCGGTTCCGCCTTCAGCTGGAGAGGGAAATTCAAATACATAGGATGTTTCCTCAAAGAACTCGAGTCCCAAAGCTTATATCAATCACAACTAACCTCATTTTCCATCTAAGGTGAGCTGAAGGTGGAAAGATTAGTCCCAACTTGGTGATGGTTGCATGTTGGATCCATCAAGAATATACAAATATACTATTTTTAAGGATCCGACACAAATACGTCAACGTCATTATTGTTGCGATGAACACCCATCTGTAACCTGGTTCCATCATTGAACCATGACTCTGATACCATTTGTTAGGACAGAAATAGGCAGGTGTAATGAGGAAGCTAGCAAAGCAAACCTCGAAAGACCACATTAATGAAGATTTTGTTGGAGAAACTGTTTCAGAGAGGTTCTCTGTGTCAAGACATAGATTTGATGGAGGAGATTATGGAGAAGAGATGCAAGATCCTAAAGATTATGTGAAGAAGGTGGACAAATTTACTTTGTCAGAAATTCAGGCCAAGGGGAAGATTTGTTGGGTTTTATTTGCTCTGATTTCTTACCATAAATAGATTTTTCCTTTTAGGAAAATGTTTTAATATTTTGACTAGTCATTTTCTTGTAGGAAATGTTTTAGGTTTCTATAAATACAGGCTTGTTCCTTCTAACTTAATCAGCATTCACAATGCAGTCCTAGGGTTTTGAGAGTTTCAGTCATGGGGAAGAATTTGTGAACCTACTTGTATTCTGAGTGAATTGGTTGGGGTTATTTCTCTCTATATTTTGTACTCTCATATTTATAGTGAATTGCTTATCTCCTTTGTGGACGTAGGTCGATTGACCGAACCACGTTAAATCTGTCTCTTTTGGTGAGTTTCTCGTTTGTCTTCTTACTCGTAGTCTTTCGAGGGTTGCTTTGCTAGCTTCCACATTACACCTGCTTATTTTCGATCCTAACAAGTGGTATCAGAGCAATGATTCAATGATGGAACCAGGCTAGAGATGGGTGTTCATCTTGGCGGGTGTAGTTCTAGCCGCAACCTTTTTGACAGTAATGAAGATTTTTGTTGGAGAAATTGTTTCAGAGAGGTTATCTGTGTCGAGACGTAGATTTGATGGAGGAGATTATGGGGAAGAGATGCAAGATCCTAAAGATTATGTGAAGAAGGTGGACAACTTTATTTTGTCAGAAATTCAGGCCAAAGGGGGAGATTTGTTGGGTACTAATTGCCCTGACTTTCTTACCATAAATAAGTTTTCCTTTTAAGAAAAAGTTTTAATATTTTGGCTAGTCCTTTTCTTGTAGGAAAGGTTTTAGGTTTCTATAAATATATGCTTGTTCCTTCTAACTTAATCAGCATTCACAATGTAGTCCTAGGGTTTTGAGAGTTTCGGTTATGGGGGAGAATTTGTGAACGTACTTGTATTCCGAGTGAATTGGTTGGGGTTATTTCTCTCTATATTTTGTACTCTCATATTTATAGTGGATTGCTCATCTCCTTTGTGGACGTAGGTCGATTGACCGAACCACATTAAATCTGTCTCTTTTGGTGAGTTTCTCGTTTGTCTTCTTACTCGTGGTCTTTTGAGGTTTGCTTTGCTAGCTTCCGCATTACACCTGATTATTTTTGATCCTAACAAGTGGTATCAGAGTCATGGTTCAATGATGGAACCAGGCTAAAGATGGGTGTTCATCTTGGCGGGTGTAGTTCTAGCCGTAACCTTTTTTCTTTTCCTCTCAATCTCTAAAACGAATCTCTCTTGATTTCTCTCTCTTGTGTTTCTAAAAATAAGACCAAATAAGCCTTATATATGCCACATAATATTTGGGTTACGGGCTAAAGTGGGTTGGTCCTAATAAGACTTTTATTTATCCCCATAGGAAGGGAAAAAAAGATTCTAAACCCAACAATTCTCTCCCTCACAACTATGTGGAGGAGACCGCCATCCCGACGATCATGCAACAATCCTCAAACTTTCCTCTTGGCAAAGCTTTAGTCATCATGTCAGAATCATTATCATTGGTATGGATCTTTTCAAGTTCAAGCAACTTAGAATCTAACACATCTCGAATCCAATGATACTTCACATCAATGTGTTTAGACCGACCATGAAATGTAGAATTCTTGCCAAGATGAATAGCACTTTGACTGTCGCAATAAAGTACATACCTCTCTTGAGCACAACCAACTTCCCCCAAAAATCTCTTCATCTAGATAAAATCTTTGCAAGCTTTAACAACAACAATAAGTTCAGCCTCTATAGTAGATAAAGTAACACATTTTTGCAACCTAGATTGCCAAGACACAGCTCCCCCTGCAAAAGTAATCAAGTAGCCTGAAGTAGACTTACGAGTATCAACATCACCAGCCATGTCTGAATTAGTGTAACCACAAAGAATAGGCTTCCCTGTACCAAAACACAAACTCAAACTAGAAGTGCCACAAAGATCTCTCATAATCCACTTAACAACATTCCAATGATCTCTTCCCGGATTAGAAAGAAAACGGCTAACAATACTAACAACATGAGCAATATTTGGTCTTGTACACACCATTGCATACATCAAACTACCAACAACTGAATCATAAGGAACTTTCTTCATATCTTCCTTCTCACCATCACTGGAAGGACAATGTCTAGTACTCAATTTGAAGTGCATAGCTAAAGGTGTATTGACAACCTTAGCTTTGTCCATGTTGAATCTATGAAGTACTTTCTGAATATACTTCTCTTGTGACAACCACAACTTCTTGGCATCTCTATCACGGACAATCTGCATGCCAAGAATCTGCCTTGCTGGTCCCAAGTCTTTCATAGCAAAAGACTTATTCAACTCTTGCTTCTACTCTTTAATCCTGCAAGCATTATGACCAACAACAAGCATGTCATCAACATAAAGCAAAACGATAATAAAGTCACCATTAGAGAATTTTTGCACAAAAACACAATGGTTTGAAGAAGTCTTTTTGAAGCCTTGCTGACTCATAAAAGAATCAAACTTCCTGTACCATTGCCTGGGAGCTTGTTTTTAACCATACAAGCTCTTCTTCAATTTGCAAACATAATTCTCTTTTCCCTTGACTTCAAGCCTTCCGGCTGCTCCATATAAATTTCTTCATCCAAGTCACCATGGAGAAAACGGTTTAACATCCATCTGTTCAACCTCTAAATCCAGACTTGCAACCAAGACCTAGAACCACACGAATGGATGGCATCTTCACAACTGGAGAGAATATCTCATCAAAATCAATCTTTTTTTTTCTGGCTAAAACCCTTCACAACTAATCTAGCCTTGTACCGTGGAACTGGATTACCATCTTCATGTTTCACTCGAAAAACCCACCTATTTTTCAAAGTTTTTTGATCTTTAGGTAACATAACCAAATCAAAGGTATGATTATCATGTAGAGACTTCAATTCATCCTTCATAGCATCAAACCACTTTTCTTTTTCTTCACTTTCCATGGCCTCATCAAGACTCTTTGATTCTCCCCATCAGTCAAGAGTGCATACTCATTAGAAGAATAACGAGATGGAGGTATTTTCTCTCTAGTAGATCTTCTGAGAGAACTCTCTGGAGCATCAATAATAGTTGGTTGCTGACCAATAACATCGTCTTGCATTGGAGCATCAGCGGCATACTGGTCATTCTGAATATGATCACCATCTTCAATATCAACTTGATTTTCATCATTTTGAAGATTTTCACCTGGTGGAATAGTCAAAGGCACTGGATCAACATCAACTAGGCTGTCACTACTGTGAGAATCAACTTTCTCAACCTTGTCAAGATCTTCAATTGTTTGGTCTTCAAAGAACACAACATCACGGCTTCTAACAAGTTTCTTCTCAACTGGATCAAAGAAACGATAGACAAATTCATCTTGACCATAACTAACAAAGATACATTGCCTAGTTTTAACATCTAACTTTGACCTTTCATCCTTAGGAACATGCACAAAGGCTTTACACCCAAAAACTTTAAGATGATCATAAGAAACATTCTTACCAGACCAAACTCTGTCAGGGACATCACCATTCAAAGCAATAGTAGGAGATAAATTGATAACATATGCATCAATATTAAGTGCTTCAGCCCAAAAAGAATTTGGCAGCTTAGCATCTGAAAGCATACATATAACTCTCTCAACAAGAGTTCTATTCATCCTCTCCGCCAAACCATTTAACTGAGGAGTCTTTGGAGGAGTTTTCTGATTCCGAATACCCTGCTCTTTGCAATATCTATCAAAGGGGCCAATATACTCACCACCATTATCAGAACGATTGCATTTTAATTTCTTCACTGTTTGTCTCTCAACCAAGGCCTGAAAACTCTTGAACACATCAAGTACCTGATCCTTGGACTTCAAAGAGAATACCCAGAGTTTGCGAGAATAATCATCAATAAAAGTCACAAAATAAAGTGCACCACCATGAGACCTTACCTTAAATGGACCACACAAATCAGAATGTACCAACTCTAGCAAATCAAGCTTTCTTGAAGGCGGATGACTCTGAAAAGAAACTCTCTTCTGTTTACTTGCTAAGCAATGAACACATTTGTTCAACTTTGCTTGTTTCACTCCAGAAAGCAAATCCTTCTTAGCCAAATTGTTCATCCCTTTCTCGCCCATATGACTCAGTCTTCTATGCCATAACAATGATGAAGTATCATTCTCCACCAAATTCATTGAGCCTCTAAAAATGGAGCCCTGAAAAACATACAAGCCAGACAACTTATCACTACAGGCTACAACCATTGAACCTCTAGTAAGCTTCCACTGGCCAGCACCAAGGGTATTAACATAACCCTCATCATCAAGGTATCCCACAAAAATCAAATTCAAGCGAACATCTGGAGCATGTTTGACATTATTGAGAACTAGTTTGGAACCATTGTTACTTTCCAAACAAACTGTCCCAATATCAAGAACTACAACCTCATGATTATTACCCATTTTCAACATCCCAAAAATACCTGAAGTATAAGAGGAAAATAATTCCTTCTTGGGCGTGACATGAGAAGTAGCACCAAAATCTACAAACCAGCTAGACTCATCACGAACAAGATTGACGGCATTTTCATCACAAGAAACAAGATGATCATCATTAGCAACAACATCAACACGATTTTCATTGTCACCTTCTTTATTTTGTTGTCTCATATTTCTCTTGTACTTAAAAAAAAATTTCTTGAGATGCCCATTCTTGTGGCAATAGTCACATGTAACATTCTTGTATTTAGACTTTGACTTACCTCTACTTTTATCTCTGTCACTCTGACCTCTGAACTTGTTTCTCCCCCCTATCTTCAGTAACCAAACATCGGAGTGTGAAGTAGAAGAAGTTGAGCCTTGAGATCTTCTTCTCATCTCTTCATTCAAGACACCACTCTTAGAATATTCCATGGTCACAACACCAATGGGAGCAGAATTAGTCAAAGAAACTTGAAGAGTTTCAAAAGAGTCTGGCAGAGTATTAAGAAGCCACAATCCCTGTATTTCTTCATCGAATTTTACATTCATTCCAGATAGCTGATCAAGAACACCCTGAAAATCATTAATATGATCAGAAATAGGAGTGCCCTCTTTATACCTGATATTCATCAATTGTTTCAATAGAAACAACTTATTGTTTCCAGTCTTCGAAGCATATAGCGTCTTGAGCTTGTCCCACAAACTTCTGGCATGTGTCTCATTTACAATGTGCTTTCGAACATTATCTTCAATCCATTGTCTAATATAGCCACAAACCTGCAAGTGCTCAAATTCCCATTCCTCATCCGTCATGGACTGGGGTTTATTAGAGGTAAACACAGGTAAATGCATTTTCTTGACAAATAGAAGATCTTTCATCTTGCCTCTCCAAATACGATAGTTAGTACCATTCAAACAAACCATCTTGCTTATATTTGCCTCCATCATTCAAATCAATTATCAACAATAAATCAATAACCAGTGCTCTGATACCACTTTGTTGGGAAAGGCAAGGCACTAACAAGAATGCCAGACAAGATAGCAGCGGAATAATACCCAAATCTAAACTTTCCCTTTCAATTTGAACCAAGAGAAGACAAACCAAATCAAGCAATATGAAGAATGGACAACAAGTATATCAACCAAACTAAAGCAACAAGATAAGAATAAATCAATCACACAAGATACAACGATTTACGTGGAAAAACCTTCGATGTGAAGAGTAAAAAACCACATGACCAAAAGCTCCACTATAAACACCAAGAGTTACAAAATTGTTCTCCAAAATTGGCCACAAAACAAGCGCCAAACAACGAGCAACAACAAATCAAGATTGCACCAAAACTAGAGAATTAAAGAAGAGATTTCACCCAAAAATGCGCTACTATTCACGCCCCACAATCAGAAGATACAGACCTTTAAATCCGATCTACACCGTTGGATTACAAGAACCAGATTCTGAGAACTCTCAGTTCAAATTTGAGAATGATCCAACGGTTAACGAAACAACAAACTCTATCTGAAGCGGACTGCCTGAGCAGAAAATTTCCAGAAGCAAAAATGAGATTTTTCTCTTTTCCTCTCAATCTCTAAAACGAATCTCTCTTGTGTTTCTGAAAATAAAACCAAATAAGCCTTATATATGCCACATAATTATGTGTATTTTGACTTGATTTTAGGCATGGATTGACCATCTCATTATCATGCATGTGCCGAGGGGTGTGATTTCATTGGATGTGGGTTAGAGTCCCACATTCCTCATGCAGGGCAAAGGCTCCTTTTCCCTCCCCTTCTTCAAACACTATTAATAATTATTCGTTTTGACTTACTGTTTTTTACATAAATGAACTTGACTAGGTAAAGATTATCCGAAATAACATTGATTAATAAACAAATAATGCTTGGTCTAGGCTACACTCCGAACGCTGCCACACTAACAAAAACACAACCACAACGTCAATACAAACGTTTATTTGAGAAAAAAACACATTCGGCACTATGGCATCTAGAAGGGAACTATCAAGCTAACTTGGAGATAATATCTCATATGGTCACTCAACTATGAGCTATTTTCATATAAAGTCACTCAACTTTGATTTTTTACTCATAAGTCACTCAATTATGTATTATTTTCACCAAAAGTCTAACACCTTGTTTGGATGGTTGTTATCCATTGTATTGTATTGTATTCTTAGTTTAAATACAATGTTTGTTTTGATTGATACTTAAATTCTATTGTATTGCGTCGTTTAAATCCATCATTAGGTAACGACGAAAAGACCCATTTTATGTAACGATCGATTTGGTCTGATCGTGTCGTTACCTTAATATTTTCTTCTCATTTGTCTTTATTTATTATTTAATGATCATATTTCATATTTATCTTACCTTTTCATCGTAGATCTATTCCGTATCCTACTCTTCTTGTAGGTTTATCATTCAAATTATAGATATGTGTTATTATGTAACGACTGAGAACGATACAATCTATACAAACATTGTATTCATTAAAATAATATGATACGATACAAATACAGTATAATATAATATGATACATTATGAAACATACATAACAACCAACCAAACAATGTGTTATGTGATATACAGTGGTCCACGATGGAGTTGAAGCAAATGGTAAAGAGTAGGGAAATTGTGAATTGGTATTGTCGGTTTAAGGAAAATTATAGGCTTAAGCCATCCAAAAAATCTGCACTAAAGAAAATTAAGGGAGTTAAGTTGACTACGAAGAAATAATTGCCGCTTGTCAACAAGTCAAGGCCGTGAATACTGATGGTGATTATCGATATCGATATTAAATACTTTTAGTAATTCTATTTTATCATTTGTCTTAACTTTATTATAATAGCTTTATCACACATTCTATTTTTCATGTAATAATTTGTCCTTCAAATTACTAATTTGTGAATAAAAATGATATTTATTTAAACATTGTATTCATCAAAAAGATAGAGTACAATATAATTGTCACGCTCCGAGCCTACACCCTGGACATGGCCGGCACTTGAGAACCATTACTGGCCCCAAGCGAACCCTTGGCCTGTCATACATACTCAGCGGAAGACTTAACTTAACAAGATAATCTCAAAACATAACTTTAAAGAGATATAAACTTAGCCAAAACGACAATTGAAGTCTGTAAACAACATCTGAATGATAATATTAAGACAACTGAACTGCTAACTGACTGACTGTCTATGAAGCCTCTAAAAACAACTGAGATGGATGTTGGACAAGCCCCACAACATCCTAATGAACTGATAAAATAACTGAAAGTAATAAAAGGAGTCCTCCGGAATGCAATGAAGCTCACCAACTGACTTTGGAGTGCTCACTGGATCAACGATGCGCTGGATGCCGATCCTAGTTACCTGTGTCTGCATCATAATAAGATGCAGGCCAACTGGCATCAGTACATTGAATGTACGAGTATGCGAGTTGGAATGCTAAATACAACATAGGCTTGAAAGGAATCTAAAGAACTTACCTGGCTCAACTCAACATAACTGAGCTCATTTCAATATAAAGCAGTTTAAAACAAGTGCATTATAAAGAAAAACTGTTTAAAAACATAATGTCAACTTTGTGTGTATGCAAGGATACAACAAAACTCTGAAATATATGTGAAAATACAATAAACTGTGTATATAAGAATACAATTATTGCTGTGGGAGTTTCTCTAACCGACAACCATCACGTAAGAGCTATTGTGATGATACAACATTTTGCCTCACGCTGCCAGGGCCGTCCTATACCTTGCCGAGGGTATGGAACCTGAACTACTAAGTGGATCCACTAGTCTATGCTAAAAAACACTAAAGAAATCATCTAAAAAGTATGACCCCTTTCTACCCATGGTGGCTACATGATTTATGGGGGCTGTGAGTTATCTGAACTCTCTCCCATATCGGTGCTCAATACTACTCCCAAAAATAATATAATATTAGCTCTTATGTTTTAAAAACATAACCTCTTCTGTGATTTGAGATTAGTGCTCAAAAACTTAAGCTCAAAGGCTATCTTGGAAATCAAAGTTTCCCCCGTTGCTTCATTTAGAAAGCGATTACTCTTTTCTGAAAACTAGCCCGAAGGCTCTTTGGAAATCGAGGTTTCCTTTCTTGTTTAAATGTGAGAACATTTTAAACCCTTTGGGAATAAAAAGTCCCCATATACTTTTGAAGAAGTGAACTTCAAGCTTTACTCACTGAACTTAAAACTTAAGTCTTAAAACAAAGTTAAAACGTTTGCAAAAGACTTTTGGAAAACTTTAAGAACTTCTCTAGACTTTGATCTCAACCGCCCTTGACTTGACTCTTAACTGATCCTTGAATTGAATTATGGATTCAAGAATTTTGATTTGTGATAGGAAGGATCACATGGTGTTTAGGAATGACCTTAAATAGCTAAACATGAGAAAAGTCACGAAATCACCGTCTTGGAACAAGTCCGCAATGCGGAAGTGTTTTAAATAATTACTCGCAAAATTTAATTTTGAGAGTCCGCGTCTTAAACGCGACGCGGAGAACTTTTTTGGTTGCTGGGGGAGCAAGTCCGCGACGTGAACTTGCGTGCCAAAATCTGCTCGACTTTTCCATCTTCGTTTTCTAGCCCTTATTCGCCTAAACTCGACTATTGATCTCAAATTCATTTTAGATTCCGATACCCATCATATGTACTCAAGATCCTAACTCAAAACAACACTAAAACTCAACGTAAAGATCTCCGAAACTCCTCAATTCAACCCAATTCAAGAACGACATTCAAATTCAAGGATACATGTCAAGAACATCAACTTTCAAATTCTTTTAGGATGAATTTCGCTGAACTAAACATGTTTGGCGCGTGGGTGAATGAACCCAACGCTATGAAAGACTAACATACCTTGAAAGATTAATTCCTTGGCGAAATCCACCACCAAATCGCACGATCTTAGCGAAATCTGAGCTTTTCTTCTCCTTTCTCCTCTTTTCTCTTTTCTCCAAGCCCTAGTGTGAATTTCCAATTGACTGAACTGATCTCATTCTGATTTGACCCTTAATTAATTCACTAAAATGAATTAAATTAATTGGGTAAGGAAAAGACTAATCTACCCTTCAAAAAAATTCGGATTAGACTTTCCTTAATCGCACAGACCAACTTCCAAAGGGCATAATTCACTCATAGGAACTCGGAATCGTGCAAACTCGGTGGCGTTAGAAAGATCATTCCAAGAGATTTCCAACCATATCTGGAAGTACACCTAATTCACCATGAGCTAGGAGTTATGGCCGTTTGAAGTTGACCAAAACTCAACTTTTTCCTAACTTAAACAAATTTCCAGATTTTCATTATTTCCAAAAATGACTATTTTCAATTCTAAACTTCTTCCTAGCTATTTTAAATTGCGAGATGCTACAATAATACAACACAATATCATATACTCCCTCCGTCCAACAATAATTGTTCAATATACTGTTTTGATTTCTGTGATGTTCAAGAATACTTGTCCACTTTATGAAATTAATGGATAATTTTACACTTAGTTCCTAATTTATCCTTATCATTAATTATAGTAATTTCTCTATTACATTTTTCAAGATACTGTATTTATTATATTCAAAGGGTGATATAATAAATTACCCCTCTATTTATAGTTTTTTAAGAAGTGTGTAAAGTCAATAGTGGACAAGTATTATTAAACAAAAAGAATAATAAAATACAATACAATACATTATAAAATATTACGTAAGAACCAAAGTTTTAAGTCAAGAATTAAGATATAATAAGCAAGACAATGCCAACAATGGAAGATAAGTACGAAAGTAAGATATATGCACTACTTCTTTGCCGGCATATGCATTGGTTAAAAAACAATGTGGGTGTGTTTGGTACTATCAATGTCATATGATGTTTAACGAAAAATATTTGTTTAGAAAATGTTTTATAATATGTTTAACGCGGTGAGTGAAAAGTATTTTTTAGAAAAAAATTAAATATAAATTTTATTCATAATAATATCTAAGTATATATTAATTAAAGTTGTATGAAATCAATCGCGAGGAAAGTCATTTCTCCCCTTTTTGAATAAAATTACTTTCGTCGGACCAAACATGTACCCCATGTATGTTTTCCTAGGAATATAATATAAAAATAACAATAATATATTCAGTAAATTAAAGTTTCACGACCACAAGTAGTTGGGTGTACGTAGACCTTATTGCTATCTTTATCGGGTAGAGAAGTTTCCGAAAGATCCTTACCTCAAGAAAATATTTTTCGGAACATGTTTGAAACAAATATAAGAGTAAAAAAAAGTTGTAATGAAAATATGGTTTCCTATGAATATTTAGTGAAAACTTAAAACAATTTATACCAAAATTATGAATTTTTTTTTTTGCATTGATGGAGAAACCAATAGAGATGGACAAATCTATTTAAACAAGAACATGTGAAACTCAAATTTGCAACAGAAAACAAAAAGAAGATAGGAAGATATACATACAATAATAGAGAGGCTAGATACATATGGATTCAATTTTGAGAATGAGAGTTCTAATCACATTCCTTATAATTGGATTGCTTTTGTTTAGTAGTTTTGTGAGAAGTGAACCAAATACCAAAGAGATTAACCATATTTGCAATGGCAATGTGTATGATAAGGGTGGTCCATTTGCACTAAGTTTGGCTTATGTTGTTGAAGCATTACAAAATGTGACACCAAATCAAGGTTATGATTACTACATAACATCTCCTTATCCTAATGATGCTTTAGCTTATGGCCATGCTACTTGCAACTCCATTATTGAATTTTCAGATTGTGGTCTTTGTCTAAGTAGTGCAAAATCATTCTTGTTGAGAACTTGTGACGGTAGCATTGGAGGTCAAGTCGAGTTTGTTGATTGCTCAATGAGGTACGAACAATACTTTAGCTAATAAACTAGAGCCTACTTTTGCTGCCACGATCCACGAAGATTCAGTTATTTGTCACTCTGATTGTCTTATGAGGAGATTCGTTTTTTATTTTTGATGTATCCCTGATTTCAATCTCATTTTGTTCATCTTTTTTTTCCCATTGTTTTGTTGTTGTAATGTGTTATTGAGTTAAATTTCAAGTAATGTGATTTCTTCTGTTTGTTATAGTTGCCAGAAGATTCAGTACTCACTACTAGTTATCTAATACTAGTTTTGGAAACGTGCGTTGCACGTTTGATCTCTAATACGATATAATATTTATATAGGTATAACTCATGTATAGAAAACATTTGTAATATCAACCCAACTTGAAAAACAATAAAATATATATGTCATCATATCATACAAAATGAAAAAGATTAAACAAAACAACACATTAATCAGAATAAGAAAGAATAACCCATAAATAAAGAATTAAATAAGAATTATAAGATGATGAAATAAAAAAAGATAGTGGACTAACATTTTATGTCCAATTTATAAAGGAAGAAACTATGTACATTAAAAGTTGTTAATGAATGCAAAACTAATAGAAAAAAAAGAGATGAATTTACCTGATTTTGTAGTTGGATGTGGTTGTGTTGACAAAATGAAACCAAAAACTTGTTAATAAATTTACCGTCTCTTTCTTGCTAACAGATGAAGAATGAAGAACACAAGGAGTTATTATAAAAATATATTAGAAAACTTGAAAGAAGAGACATTTATTTCATAAACAATAAAAGAGGAAATCAATTCAAATGAATATAAAATAAATGATTGCAGGGAAACAATTGGGTTTTACAACTCCCACTTTTCTAGTGATTTGTATTACCTTTTTAATTTAATAATATTCATAAAATGTATATTTATATTTTTATACTTAAATGTTCTTAATATAATATTTGCTCGAAAAACAAAAGAACTATTCAATATTTTATGGGCTTTAAAGCTAAAAGGACTAACAATTAAACCTCATTAAAGAGTGAAAAATGATAAGTTGTAACATCTAATTGTGTATTCGGTCTAATTTAATTGTCATTATTGATTTGATTTTAAAAGATAGTAAGATTTTTTTTAATTAAAAAAAATTAGCGAAAGACATTTTCGTAATTCAACTTTGAACGTAAAACCTTCTCACTTTTAATATAATAGTATAAATTATAGTATAGTATAGTATTCGACACGTACTTCACATGTGTATTCCAAGTTAATTAGTTCAATTTTTTGGTTGAATTTTAAAATATAATGTTTTTTTTGAAATGCTATCCAAAACTTATATAAATGGTGAGTCTATTTCATTTAACTTGAATGATGAGTTATCATCTGACTTATGAAATTGAAAAAGTACTCATTAGTTAGACATGACAATTTATGTGTAATGAGATTAATAATTTTAGAAGAAATATTCAAATTTACTTCTCCAATCAAAAGCAATTGAAACTTCAAGACAATATTTTGAAAAAGTTAAATTTTTCCGGGTGAAAATTTTAAAGATTGTCCTCAAATTTTATTTTTATCTTTTCAATTCAAAAAACTATGTTATCTACCATAGTATTTTCCCCAATTTAGAAATTGTGCTAGAAGTAATAATTCCACCTATCCATAATAAGTTCTCTTTTATTTTTATTTTTATGTTAAACATTCAGATAGCTTCTAATTAAAAATAAAAATGAAAGACATACCAATTCTTTCTTTACCTAAAGTAGAAACAATTGCTAAAAGTACAATAGAAAATATTGGCAAGCTACAATTTAATGTACTACATGCTAAGATAACAATATATATTCATATATAAAGATTATACATTTCAACAAATTAAATTTGTGATAATTTCTTGGATTTCTTTAAAACCTAACCAAAATAGGAAGTAGTGAAGTAGATTCACTAATTAAAATCAAGATACTTCTTATCCACTCTAATAGTTACTTTTCTGAAAAATGAAGAAAGAATATGAAAATTGATTGATTCAATTGATGCCACAACACATGAAAATGGTGAGTAAGAAATGAGGATTCCTTTCTTGATTTTTATAGCTCTATTCTAATTTGCATTTTTCGAATCTTTCATTTCATGTGTTTATTACTCCTAATTAATTAGTCTACATTTTTATTGCTTGATGTAACTCTTCCAATTCTCCTAATTATCATTACAAAAAAGACATGCACGTAAGTGATAAATAAATAATATTTATGAAGACAAATAAAGGTTGTTGATGGAAATTACTAGTTGTCCTCATGGGCGAAGCTATAGTGTGTCGAGGGGGACAAGCGGACACCCTTCGTCGAAAAATTATATTATATATATAGGTAAAATGCAATGTAAAATGAGTAATTATTACATTTTGGACACCCTGAAAACAAACTGATGAGGTAGCTCAGCGGTCAACAATGCTCCACAAAAGCGCAACGTGCGTTCATCGGATGTGTCTTTTTGACTTTCTTTTACTTAACATTATATTTTGTAAGGAAAACTTTTTTTTTTTAAAAAATACACTTTTCCACTATCACCCCAAAAAAATCAAACTCTGCCTTACGTAAAGTTGCCAGAGTACGATTAACCTCTGGATTGGAAATCCCTGCTTATTATGTCTCACTGTTATTATTGTTGTCGCCAGAGATGTTGGAAGGTTAAAACCTAAAACTAATTTTTTTTCTCGACTAAACTCTCTTCTCTCTTTTTGTTTGCATCCTTCGTTCGCTTCATATTAAATTAAATATGAACTCATTAGAGCTAAATATTATGCATTTTGATTTTTAAAATTTTAGTATACTCATTTATCAAAAATAAAATAAAATTAGTTACTCAATGCTTGGACGCCCTTCGTGAAATTTCTAACTACACCACCGATTGTCCTTTCTCTTCTTAAAAATATTGCATGTGTTATATAAAAAATCATGCACATAGTGTAGTTATAGTTTAAAGTAAAGACATTTCATCTAACATATATATGATATATATGTACATATACACCATTATCTATACATATATATCATGAATGTGTTGTAATTTTGTTGTTACAACTTACATATGTTTACTCCCTAAACAGATTTTATTATGAAGCATCAATTAGTTGACGAAGAATCATTTCATTTTCCTAGATAAATGAATTAGTATATTAAACAATTCATTGTAACTTACAATTTAATTAATAATTCTTTCATTGTCTTTCTAATAGATAACTTACAATCCAAAAAATAATTAAAAGATTATTATTTAATATTTTGTTAATTAGATGTTTAATTTAGTCTAGTGATAAAATAATAATTCAATTTTTCATTTTTGAAACTTTCCACTTTTAGTAATATATGATACATAGTTAAACAAAGAAGAATTAAAAAAATATTAATTTATAACTCAGCAACTTTAAAAGACTAAAATCCCGAGTGTTTAATTACGAAAGAGAAATGAAAATAAGAGAATTCTGTCAGGTTCCTATTTTCCATTATAATGACACATGAATAAACATCCACTGCATGAATACTTGAAAGTGAAAACCCCAACATAAATGAAAAGTGATAGATTAATCTCTATCATACGACAAATACACCACATATAAACATGTTATCTCTGTCTACTTTTAATTGTCATAAGTTTTTTTGTAGAGTCAAATTATAAAAATTTTGATCAATATTTTACGATGTATTTTTTCATCATATTGATATGCAAAAAATTACAAATTATAGTACTTTTCGTTTAGTTTTTGAATATCTAAATTTTCTGTTTAAAATATTGAATTAATGTAATCTAATTTAACTTTAAAAATTAGTCAAATAGACTTTCAAAAAAAGCAACATAACAAATAAAAGTGGATGGAGGGAGTAGAAGCAAGTACAACATAAAGTTTAAATTCAAGAAAACCATAGTAGAGAGTAAACATTGGCAGTAAAACTATGACTCAAAGCTTTAGGAAAATGAAGAAAAAAAGAGAGGAAAAAGATCAACTACACCCCATAGATCAATCTAAATCTTTATTATACGAAAAGTCGGAATAGAGCCTCGAAGCTTCCCCAAGCTCGGACAATTGACACTTAACATGTTAGACGATCAAGAAAGATCAAAATCCTATATGATTTTTCAAGTAAATGATGTGATATTAATTATCACCTATTCATTTATTGTAATGCAAAGAACACAAGTAAAATATGTTACAAAGAGAATAAATTTTCCGTTCCAAAACAAAATAAGAGTTTCTGTAGAATGTGATGTAATGGCCTTTAATGCCATTAACATTCACAATGCGTTATCAAAATTAACTCTTAACTCTACAATAACTCCTATAGAAATTTCCTATATAAGTAGTGCATTTGTGAATGCTAAGAAACCCAACAAAAGGAAAACAAAATATTTCCCTCCTTTCTTCTTATTCTTAGAATATTTTTGGGCAATTGGTTTTGGGCAATCTCCAAATTTTCAACCACGAGTGCACGTGTTTGAGAGTAACTGTGGAACCATGGGGAACGATCGGCTACTATGATTTGCACCGGAGTCAGGCCGAAATCGCTTTCAAGGCAGTGACTTGCCACGACACAGTGTTTGTGATAATCTATGTACTACTTTGTAATTTCAATCCAATATCAATATTGTAGTATTTTTCCCAACAATTTGAAAGCGATTTACTAACATACAATATTGATAAATGGCTATCTCTTTGAACAAAACTTTTTCTGATTTGTCAAAACTTGAGCCTTTGGATGGAAACAATTTTAAACGATGGTCACAAAAACTTTTAATTTTCTTTGAACAATTAGAAGTTGATTATATTTTATTTAAGGAACCTTCTATGAATGGTTCTAACACTACTACTGAATCTAGCAATGTTATGACTGTTGATGATATTGCTAAAAAGAAGTTTGAAAAAGATAACAGAACTGTGAGAGGACATTTGTTAAACCATATGACTAACCCTTTGTTTTATTTATTTGTCACTTATAAATTTGCTAAAGAAATATGGGATAGTTTAGAAAAGAAATATGGTGCTGATGATGCAGGAAAAAAAAAATGTTGTCGGACAATGAATTAAATTCTAAATGGTTGATAATAAGCCAATAATGGAACAAGTTCATGAATATGAGAACTTGACTGTTGATGTTCTCAACGAGGACATGAAGATGTGTGAGATATTTCAGGCTAATGTTCTGCTTGAAAAATTCCCACCATCTTAGAGTGATTATAGAAATCAATTAAACATAAGAAAAAAATTTACTCTCCAAGAACTTATTAGTCATATGAGGACTGAAGAGGCGAACCGTCTCAAAGATAAGATGGAAGAACTTTCTCTTAATCTTTTAAAGCTAATCTTGTTGAATCTTCTGGTACTGTTGTGAAAGACAGGTTCAAAGGCAAACAGAAGAAAGTCTCGAAAAAGGAACATATGAAGAAGAAAAATCAATTCAACAAGCCGGAGAGCCAAATTCAAAAATTTAAGGGTCCTTGTTTTGTTTGTGGAAAAGTTGGTCACAGGGCTGCCAAGTGCTATCAAAGAAAAGGGCAGGACTCAAAGCAGGAAGGACAAAGTGATGTCCAAGCTCATCTTGCTGAGGGTAATGAACTGATTGCTGCTGTAGTCGTTGAGGCAAATTTGGTGGCTAACAAAATTGACTGGGTGCTAGACACAAGCGCTTCAAAGCATTTCTGTGCCAATAAGGAATTATTTCATGACTTTGAGGAGTCCGGTGATGGCGAGTGTGTATATATGGATAACTCTACTATTGCTGTAGTAATGGGTAAAGGAAAAGTTTTACTTAAATTAACTTCTGGAAAGACATTATCCTTGAACAATGTTTTGTATGTTCCCTCCCTCCGTAGAAACTTAGTTTCTGGAGCACTTCTCAACAAAGTACGCCTTAAACTTATTTTTGAAGCTGATAAAATAATTATTTCTCGTGGAGGAGACTTTGTTGGGAAGGGATATCTTAGTGGAGGCTTATTTGTACTGAACATTGTTCAAGAGATTGTCAATAATGAAAGTATTTCAAATTCTGCTTATATTGTTGAGTCTATCCATTTGTGGCATGGTAGACTAGGTCATGTTAATATTGCTTCTATTAAAAGACTTAGAAAAATGGAATTAATTCCTATGATAAAACCTGATGGGTTTTCTAAATGTCCTGTGTGTGTAGAAGCAAAGCACGCCAAGAAACCTTTCAAATCTGTTATTAGTAGAAAGACTGAATTACTTGAACTAATACATTCAGATTTAGCAGATCTCAAGAACATTGTTAGCAAAGGTGGAAAAAGTATTACATTACTTTTGTTGATGACTTTTCTAGATACACTAAGGTATATCTTCTTAAGTCTAAAGATGAGGATGAAAGCATGTTTTTGAAATTCAAAGCAGAAGTGGAAAATCAATTAGACAGGAAAATCAAGAGATTTAGATCTGATAGGGGCAGTGAATATAGTACTAAAACTCTAGAAGATTTTTGTGAGAAAAATGGTATTATACATGAGGTTAGTGCTTCCTATACTCCCCAACAAAATAGTGTAGTCGAACGAAAAAATAGAACCCTTAAAGAAATGATGAACTCTATGCTTTTATGCTCTGGTCTATCTGACAATATGTGGGGAAAAGTAGTCTTGTCTGCATGTTATATTATTAATAGAGTCCCTCATAAGAAGTTAGACAAGACCTCATATGAATTGTGGAAAGGGTTTACTCCTAACTTGAAATTTCTAAAAGTGTGGGGTTGTTTGGCTAAGGTTGGTCTACCTGATTTTAAACACGTAAATGTCGGTTCCAAGCCTTCTGATACTATCTTCATTGGTTATGCTCAAAATAGTGTTGCATATAGATTTATGTCTCTAAGTGATCATTCTATTTGTGAATCTGGGAATGCAGAATTTTTTGAGCCTATTTTTCCTTTAAAAATTAATGTGTCAAGTGATGTGCAAAACAATGCTTCTACATCTATGTCAAATAATTCTCATGTTGTGACTTTTTCTAATGTTATTTCTAATGAGCATGAAAATGAACTCAGAAGGAGTAAAAGGCGTAGAACTGAGACAAGTTTTGGTCCTGATTTTATCACTACTTTCTTAACTGCAAATTTTGATATTAATATTTTAAATGATGAATTAGTGTCTATCTATTTAATAGAAGAAGACCTTAAGACTTATGATGAAGCAATGAGATCAGTAGATGTTATAATTTGGAAAGAGGCTATTAAAAATGAATTAGACTCTATAGTTTCTAATCATACTTGGGACTTGTATGATTTGCCTAAAGGTTGTAAACCCATAAGTAGCAAGTGGGTATTTAAGAAGAAATTGAGACATGATGGCACAGTTGTAAACCCAAGCTCAGTAGTTGAAGTTAGGAGTTTTATGGGGCTCGGTGACTACTATCATCAGTTTGTGAAAAATTTTGCTTCTATTGCCACACATTTCATAAGGCTGACTAAGAAGGAGGTGTCTTTCCAATGGACCGAAAAATGTGAAGGGATCTTTCAAAAGCTCAAGACTCTTCTGACCACACCACCTATTCTGGCACTATCGGTGGAAGGAAAGATTTCATTATTTATTGTGATGCTTCACATTCGGGTTTGGGTGTTGTGTTGATGCAGGATAAGTATGTCATAACTTATACATTGCGGAAATTGAAGGTGTATGAGAGGAACTAACCGACGAATGATTTGGAGTTGGCAGCGGTAGTGTTTGCCCTTAAGATCTGACATCATTACCTTTATCGTAGTATGCAACACGCATTCACTCAAAATGACCTAAATCTGAGACTGCAAAGGTGGATGGAGTTACTTATGGATTATGATGTCACCATCCAATATCATCCTGGTAAGGCTAACGTGGTGGCAGACACATTAAGCTGAATAGCGATAAGTATGGGTAGTCTAGCTTATTTGGGTGTATCCAAGTGACCTTTGGCCAAGGAAATTCAAACCTTGGAGTCTAAGTTCATGCAGTTGGGCATCTCAGAGAAAGGTGGGGTGTTAGCTAGCATTGAGGTTAGACCCACTTTCATTGAGGAGATCAAGCCAAACAGTTTGAGGATGAGAATTTGAGTGAGCTTAGAAAGAAGACAGTGTATGGTAAGGCACAAGTTTTGGTTCTTGATGTGGGGGGTATGCTTAGTTTTAAGAGGAGAATTTGTGTTCCCCGAGTGGATGACTTGATTCAAAAAATGTTGACAGAATCTCATGGTTCGCGGTATTCCATTCATCCGGGTGTGACTAAGATGTACCGAGATTTGAAGAGCCTTTATTGGTGGCCTGGTATGAAGAAAGACATAGCTGAGTTTGTGGTTAAGTGCCAAAACTGTCAGCAGGTAAAGTATGAGACCAAAGGTCGCATGTTGCTTCAGCGAATGCCAATTCTGGAATGGAAGTGGGAAATGATAGCTATGAATTTTGTGGTTGGTCTCCCCAAGACCATAGGGAAATTTGATTCTATTTGGGTAGTGGTTGACAGATTGATTAAGTTGGCCCATTTTATTCCAGCTAGTAGACTATAATGCTCAGCAATTGGCTAAGGATCATGCGAAAGGTATAGTGAGGCTGCACGGGGTGCCCCTTTCTATCATCTCATATCGTGGTACGCAGTTCACATCCAAGTTTTGGAGAAAATTACATGATGAGTTGGGAACTTAACTCACTTTTAGTGCAGCTTTCCATCCACAGACGGATGGGCAGTCAGATAGAACAATTCAAGTGTTAGAGGACATGTTGAGGGCATGTGTGATTGACTTTGGAGGGCATTGAGAAAAGTTCCTATCGTTGTGTGAGTTCTCCTATAATAACAGTTACCACTCCAGCATTGACATGGCACCGTTCAAGGCACTTTATGGAAGGGTATGTAGATCACCCATAGGGTGGTTTGAGGCTGGAGATGTAAAACCTTTGGGGGTTGATTTGGTGAAAGATGCTCAGGATAAGGTAAGAAGCATTCAAGCTAAGCTTCTAGCAGCCCAGAGTAGATAGAAAAAGTATACGGACCGTAAGGTAAGGAACATGGCATTTCAGGCTGGTGAACAAGTTCTTCTAAAGGTGTCACCCATGAAAGGGGTGATGAGGTTTGTCAAGAAGGGCAAGCTTAGTCCTCGATACATTGGACCATTTGAGATCCTTCACTGTGTAGGGACAACAGCTTATAGATTAGCCTTACCCCCTAGATTATCTGGAGTTCATCCAGTGTTTCATGTGTCCATGTTGAATAAGTATCACGGTGACGGAGATTACATCATCAAGTGGGATTCAGTTCTGTTAGACAAGGACCTTCAGTATGAGGAGGAGCCGGTTGCAATTCTAGATCGTGATGTACAGAAGCTGAGGACCAAGGAGATTAATTATGTGAAGGTTCAATGGAAGCATCTTTCGGTTGAGGAAGCTACTTGGGAACCCAAGAAGTACATGTGAGACAAGTATCCCAGTTGTTCGATGATTCAAGTACTATTGTACTCTTACTTTAGCCAGTTTTTCCTAGTTTATCACTCGGGGACAAGTTATGGGTAAATTTGTATCTATTGTAACGACATGTTCCTGTCGTTATAGAAAAGCCAATGGGGAAAGAATTTGGGCCAGAAAACTTTCGAGTAGTGACTTGAAAAATTGTAGCCTAGTCCAGATTTGGATGAAATCTGAGTCAGGTATGGTCTAGGGAAATCTGGTAATGAATGGGGGGATCTAATTATGAATTTTATCATATGAATAGCTAGTTAAGATGTTAAGGAGCCCATACGACTTTACAGAATCGAATTCGGGCGAGTAGAATTCCTGAAGCTGATCTTAGCGTGAAAGGGTAGTTTCTGAATATCAAGGGTGGAAGTTGTGTTGTGAAATGGGAGCTTGGAACTCAAATTCCGAGCTTATGTCTCTGTCTAAGCCGCCGGGGCGGGATTATTCCTGCCAGGGCGGGGCCAGTGTGGTAGGTTGGGGTCTACCATAGCGGGCCAGTAGTGACTTAAGTTGGAAAGAAAACCCCAATTTCGTTATTTTTCTACAAACTTCATTCTTAAGAGTTAGGAGATGACGTAGGGTGATTTCTTGATAGTTTTCCACAACTTTTGGTGCTAAAGGTAAGGATTTTACTCCCCTAATCCGATTTTCGATCCGTAAAACTTAGATTCTTGGGTAATTATCATTGGGAGAGGGTTATGGCCTGAAGTTGATGCTGGGAAAAATCCCTAACTATACATTAGGATCATGAGTTTGGTCTTGCGTTATTGAGTTTGTTATATTCCTGGTAAGTTAGACCTTAATTATTGATCCTTGCGTTAAATTGCTCATTTGTAGGCCAAGAACAAGCTGAACAAATCCGAAAAGGAAAGGTTCAAGTGTCTTAAGATGATTCAAGCTTAGTTTCGAGGTAGGTGATGGTTTGATTTCATGTTTGTGTGATATATGTGGATTGATTGCTACATTGTATGCATGTGTGTATGTGAATAGGGAAATGTGAATTGAACCTAATGAAATGATGATGTGTGAACAATACATGCCATGAACCTGTTACTTAATTGTTGATTTGAGTATTGTTCATTATGGATGTGATTGTGATTGTAGTTGTGCTGATTTGATCGGGTGTCATGTTCTGACACATACATTAGATCAGGTGTCACATTCTGACATGTATATTGGACTGGGTATCACGTTTCGATACATATATTGGATCGAGTGTCACGTTCCGACACATACTTTAGATCGGGTGTCACGTTCTGACACACTAACAATTTGAGTTTGGATTCCATGAGAGAACTACTTGTGATTGTTTTGTGTATGAGTACGTGTCATTGATAATGGAAGAATATGTGTTGCTCTGAAATGATACTGAACTATTTCGTTGTTTATTGTGCTTATGGAAGTAGCCGCGTGATCCTACCAGTACACTGTAGTTGTGTACTAATACTGCACTTGCTCTTTCTTTGTTGAGTACAGGTCATCTTCAGGCGGCTACTGACATACCTCATTTAGGAGATCACTAATCGAGACTGAATTCAAGGGTGAGCCTGTTCTTCCAGGCTACCATGAGTTCTCTTTTGTTTAGTTCATTTTCTTCGGACTCAGACTATCTATTAGGCTGCTATGTTTTAGTTTTTAGGGTTGCACCTCTTTTCCTGAGACTTGTTGATCCCTAGAGTTTTGGTACATTGACTTTCAAGTTCTAGGAGTTGTTTTCCGCAAATGTTTGGTAGTTGTTTTGTTTAACTCTTGGAGTTTATGGGAACTCTATTTTTCTTGGACATTTAAACGTGCTTCCGTGTCCTTAAATGTTTAGTTTTTCATTAAGTTGCTTAGTTGGGTTGTAGTAATGGTTCTCCCACCGGAGGGTTAGTGTGGGTGCCAATCACGACGGTCCGGGTCTTAAAAGTCAGTCTCAATTAGATATGTCAGAGTGTTGGAAAGTTTGATGTACATTATGAACTCTACAGGAACAGACATAGCTTGCGTTATAGGTAAACTGAGTTGATACACAAGTAATATCAACCAAAATCATTGAATGACAATGAAACGAATTTTGGGTTATTTAGAACACACTCAAAACTTTGTTTTGCATTACAAAAAGTATCCAATCGTTATTTAACGATATAGTGATGAAAATTGGATTACTGGATCAATATAAACTAAGTCCAGGAGTGGATATGTTTTCACCATTTGTGGAGGAGTAATATAGTGAAAATCATCCAAACAAACATGTATTGCTTGCTCTACAACGGAGTTTGAGTTCAGAGCCTTAAACAAGGCTAGTGAAGAAGTTGAATGACTCTGAAAATTCTTAGAAAATATTCTATTTTGGTCCGAACCAATGACTCGTATATGCATACATTGTGATAGTCAAGCTGTAGTAGGAAGATTTGGAAGCGTTATGTATAACAGTAAGAATCTTTACATATAGCAAAGAAAAAATAGCATTAGACAACTGATGCTTATCGTGACCAACGACACTAACCTACGGTATGAGTGTCTACGATCATCGACAGTATAGTAACCCAACTAAAGGTTGGGTCGTGTCCCAAGGGAGTGGTTTTGAGAATTGATAGAAAAATAAAATTAAGCTCTAACTAGTCGTAGCTAAAGATATTAACGAGTAAACACATACTAAATAAAAGGGGCGGACAAAAAAGTGTCAAATAACGATTTGGGGGTTTTGTCACAATTAGTAACAATAGCAAAAATAAACAAGAAAATCAAGTATGGGGAAATGTTCTTGGGGTGTGACCGCAATACAAGTTGAGATAAGTAGTTGGGTACATGCTTTTGAAAGTAAATTTGTAAGATAATAGTGACTAGGCTAAGCTTTAAATGGAAATAAGTTCCCTCTCGGACAACTTACCCCGTTTCAAATGCGTTCCTCTCAGACACCCATTTGCCGCATGAAGACCAGCCTACACCTTACCCCACTCACTCTCTCGAGCTGAGTGTTAGGATATGAGACTATGGCTCACCCTTTCGGGCAGAACCTTATGTTGACCCACTCCTTAGGCCATCAATCTAGTGGT
>NW_006238955.1:94418-123034 GCF_000226075.1 Solanum tuberosum
AAGTCTCCCACAAAACCCTCTCCAAACTTGAGAGAAAATATCCTAAAAAGTACAATTATATTGTGAAAATTAAAATAAATGTTCAGTCCTCAAGAAGTAATAACAAGTTTAGTATTTATAGACTTCAGAAAATAGCGCTGGCGGATCTTTCGGCGAAGTTAGTTGATATCGCCGAATGACTTCGGCGACTCGCCCTTCGTCTGTCTCATAGACGTTTCGTGCTTGCCTTTAGCATCTTAACGTTTTGGACCATTGGGCGGTATAGTACTGCTTCGCAGAACTATTCGGCGAAGCGCTGACTGCTCGGGCTTCACTTTCTTCGTTCTTGTCAGTCTTTTTGTTCCTTTTTGCACCTAAGTGTCCATGCTTTCACTAAAACTTCAAATATCTGAAATTTAAGAGTTTTTCATTCAGATATTTAGACAAAATAAGCATTCGAGGACACTATTCTTGTCAAAATAAAGCCCTAAATGAGTCCAATTTGTGGACTCATCAACACCCCCAACTTAAACTTTTGCTTGTCCTCAAGCAAACTTGAGTTCAGCCGTTCAACAAGGGTGTCTCAAACAGTGCTATACAAGACTCAATCATGAGTGCACACAACAAGACTCAATTTACTTATGCAAGGATCAATTGTGTACTCAAAGATTCAAGTTGTGACACCATTACCAAAGATTCTCATGCTCGCAATACTTGCTACTTGTGCAAGTTCAAGCTCGACAAAAAGTATCTAAATGCCCTCACATGAAGAATGATTCCATATTCACACACAGAGGTTAATCAATTTAAGATCAGGAATCAGATGCAACGCTCACACTCAAAAAGAGGAACACAATGCATGCTTTCACCCATAAGTTTGCCCTTATTTTCCAATCGACTTTTGATTCGGCTTACTCAAGATCAAAAAGGTCTTTCTAAGGCTTGTAATGGGGCTTAGTGTAAAGGTATGGTCATTTAGGCTCAGTGACTTTTTCATCCTCGTGAGATGTGGTATTCTCAAGGCATTCCCTTATCCTCTTTTATCAATTCTTTTTCTAATGCTTCTAAGTCACCTGTTTATTCACCATCATGGATTGCTTGAAAACCCGATTTCCTTCGTACCTTATTCCACCGTTTTTTTTTAATTGAAGGGGTTTCCACTTATGCAATCCCATGGGTTAGGGGGACTTTTTCTTGCACTTCTTGACTTCTCCTTTTCCTTTTTACCACACCACCAACTTAGGATTTTGGCCTAAGTTGGCTATTCACTAATCACAAATTAAGAGGATTATAGGTAATAGGTCAAGTAAGGTCTAGGTTTCATCAAGTTTTTTCCAAAGAAAGGTAAGGTTCAAAGGGTGTTCAAAAGAGTTTCACACGCTCACGGGTAGGCCACAAAAGAGGTATATGTCAAATTTGGCTCACACTCTTTAAAGTTGCCTAAGATCATCTCAAGAGGACACCTTTCTAAAATCAATCAGACTAACAGCGCAAATTTCTAGGTTTATTCATGCAAGTTTCAAAGCAAGCTAATCACACAAGGCATTGACACTTAAGTCAAACAAGACTACACATTTTTGCTAGTGTGCAATGGTCATTACAAGAAAATCAATACAATAAATGGCTAATCACAACGAGATGCAACGTGTTCACATATTGTCTATGCAATTTCATTTGGCCTCATCATAGCCGTACATTCATGTTCGTTCAATTGAGAGCACAATTCAAGTCATCGATATTGACGGAAACCGAGACTCAAATTTTTGCAAAAGAACAGCTACATTCAACTCATGAGGGGTGGCAAAAATGTGCGAAAAATTCAAAAAATTTTGGAAGGGTCAAAATCATTTGCAATTAAAAATAAATGGAGCCACGAGCTCAAACATCCACATAGAAGCAGTAATTAACACAATTATAAACGGACAACCCAAATGTACTCAAAACACTAATCATAAACAACACACAAAATTGTGGGCTTCACCCCACCACAAATAAAAATAATTTGTCCTCAAATGCAGGTAATACGGAATCCAAAAGTAGATGTAAGCAAGATAGACAGGAGGGTAGAGAAAGGTCTTGGATACACAGTCTCTCTATCTGCTGGGGCATCAGTGCCAGGAGTAGTCTCAGATGGAAAAGCAATGCCAGATCCACTAGGGGTTGATGTGGAAGTCTCGCTCGGTGATGTTTGGATCACCGGCTGCATAACTGTCTCTACTAGATCTGGCAGATATCTAAATATGCTCGCATCTTGGCTCTCTCTTATCTCCTCAACCTGTGTTGCTATCAACTCCTTGTCGATTTCTGCATCCGACTTTGCTTGTGCTACACCATCCCCTTGCACATCTCCGGTGGTCACAAGAACATCCTTATCATCTGCTCTCTCTATGAGTGAAGTGAAGTCGGTAGACTTAAGGTAATCTACGTCCTTTCTCAAACTCGCAATCTCGGCTTTTAAAGCCGCCATCTCAGAGGCGTCCCCATGTCTGCTCTCGCAAGCAATGACTCTCACTGTCAAGGCATCAAAAACTGTCTGAGGGCTCCAAGGCCGAGGTGGGCGATGGTGCCTCTGCTGATAATGAGTCAACATTGACCTCTGGAGAAGTATCTGCTGGGGCTGCTCTTCTCTTGTCATCCTCCTCTCGTGTAAACTGTGCCTCTATACGCCGGATATCAGTGGAGGAAGATGGAGTGACCTCTATATCGCTAGAAGGCTCTCGGGGCACTCCAGCACGCCGGCATAACTCAGTAATCAGAATAGGAAATGGCAGGGATGTGAATAGGAAATGGCAGGGATGTCTTTGTCTGTTTGGCTCTCAAAGCCATCTCCTGTGAAACCAGCAGTCCCAGGTCGATCCACCTCCTGGCCATGATAGAAACAGGGCAAGACGCCTTAGGATGATGCAGAATGGATTCGTTCTGGGATGGCATGATAGTGCTGTTGATGAAGCCAAACCAGTACCGAGAGGCGATGTTCATATCCCTCTTCTCAATAGGAGCTCCCGGATCTAACCATCTCGGGGTGATGTCAGAAATCATCGGAGTTAACAAACCCTTCAAGTCATCTAGGGACGGAGTGATAGGCAAACCCTGGTAGGGCAATACTGAGTGCAGCGGTCGACCCAGTACAACATTAATTTTCTCACAGTGACACTTAACTTCCTTGCCTCTCACCATAACCGAGTTCACTAGTCAGAACTCACTAGCCTTTTTCTATTTTTTTGGGACCAACTCCCCATAGGATAAGTAGAATTCCCGGACACAGGAAGGAATATAAGGGCCCCGGGGCCTAGTGAACTGCTCGAACTCGTGATACTTGATCATGGCAAGCACGTCAACATGCTTGCCTTCCAAAGCCTCCACCGATAGTAACTTTTCTTCTATAATGGTTTGTAAACCATCGCCTATTAGTCTGTTCAGCAACCTGGGTGGAGGTGGAGCTATAGGGAGTGCAGGAGCCGCTGGAGGTGGTGCTGGAGTTGGCACTGATTTGGTAGTTGGGGAAGTGGCAGCTGAAGGGGTTCCGGTGGCTGTAGGCTGATTTCTAGCCCTAAGTTCCTCTCTTCAATTTATCTAATGTTGCTCATCCTCCGGTTCAGAAACAACTGGTTCAACATTTGTGCCCTTCCTAGCGATGTGCTTTTTTCGTTTGCCTTTATATCCCGGTGAGAGATCTTGCTTTCTTTTCTGTGAAAGACGTAATCCTCCTTCATTGATTGTAATTCCCGTTGCCTTTTTCTAAGGTGGTGCATTAAGGTTTGTGCGTACCATATCTGCAAAAGTTTGTGATTAGTTAGAAGAACAATCACACTAAAACATAGAAAATCTGAAGTAGAAAGGTTCGCCGATCAGTCGGCGAATCGCCAAATCTCTTTAGCGAGCTAGGTTGAACTCACTGAAGGGATTAGCTTGAAATCTAGGCAAATAAGTGATGAAAAAGTCTATTTGGCGAGACGCTGACTACTTTCGACGATGACGAAGTAGTCCGCCAAAAGATACAGTGAAATAGGGTAGAGGAGGAATGCGAAGGGCGGTCTGAAGTCCTAATGGTGAGTCGCCGACTACCTTCGGCGACCATGGATGTGTCCGCCAAAAGTTACAGATCTCTCAGCACTATGGAAATGAATGAAGAGCGATCTAAGATCAATAGGCGAACCGCCGAATCGTTTGGCGAGCACTGTCAAAATAATTTTTATGATCCATTCTTATGATGAGATAATGTTCAGTAACAAAGATAACTGCATTATAACCTTTTAATGATTTTTAAGTTTGATAAAAGGTATATCAAATAGTGTACTTAGGGGATATCACATTTATAAATCACCTAAGTAAGCGTGAAGTGTAAGCATCTTCAATCAGAATTGATACGACCAGTTCTCGATGCACTTATGAACTAGGTTGTAATGATCTGGAAGGTCATTTTTGAGAATTTTAAATATTCATTTAACTAGAGTTAATCAATTGGCTGTGGATTATTAAATATCTAATTTAGTTATGCTTATTGGGTTAAGTTTATAATTTGGTACTATATATCACTTGGCCCATATAAAGAAATAAATTATTAGGGTTGGAAATTTTTGGGTCATAAATTAAGAAAAAAATAGAGTCAGAAAACACAAAAGAAAAAGGAGAATAACAGAAGCGACATCGAACGAAGGAGTACGAATCGCTTCAGGTAACCTTCAAGTGAAACTTTAATTCTGTATGTTTATAAATATTATTGCATATATGTATTAAACTAATATTATATTAGGTAGGAAAAATAATGAATTGCCTCTTAAATTTGTAGATTTGATAGGTGCACAGTATCGTTGTTGTGTACCCTTAATTCTTTACCATTGATGGCTATTAGTGGAATAATGATTTGGCAATGATTGTCCTTTCTAGAATTAATCATTAGAGAATTTAGGAATTAGGAATGGAGTATGCAGTATGTCACTGTAAGATGATTAGGTTGTGCGGTCAATATTTTCTGTAACTAACCGATTGAAATTTCATTTTTATTATCATATTATGATTCAAGTTTTGATATATTGGTTATCAAATTAAATAGTAGGTGTGTTGTCTTATATGATTATTATTATTAGATTTATGACATTGGAGAAGTTGGAACTTAACCCTAGACTTAAAATTTGGAAAACTATGAGAGTTGATGTAATTGACAACAAAATTAGGAATTTGATTATAATTTTAGGTGAGTTTTTGGGTCTAGGCTAAACCTATAGTAATATGGGTGTTGTTAGCTTCAAAACCTTATTGTGATTATTTACTTGAATAAATTGTATTGATTTGGAAGCTCAATGAAAAGGCAAAGCTCAAGTTCCGGAGTGATTGTTCGATTGTTTGAGGAAAGTAGACTTCTAAATCCTTGTTAAGTGTATAGAATTCGTGTATTTAGAGGGTTGAGAATTGGATCCAGAGATACGTGGTTCAATAAGTTTTCCTATGGTTATAGTAATAGTGTCATGGGTTCATCGGATTGGTTAAAACGATTGGATAAAATTTGAAGAAGACTATTTGTGTTCGATTCGAATGTGGTAATGAGTGCTTTTGTGTTTTCGAATTTGATAACTGGTACAGTTGGAATCACAATTCAGATTTTTTTATTGTAAGTCTACATTTGTGGTAGTATATTTTATCATGGTATCGATTGGTAAGGTAAGAAATGATTGATCATATTGAGTATTGGGCATTTGAAAGGACTTGTGCATTGTTTGGATCATAAATGTCGTTGCTATTGATTGTTAAAGAATCTAAGGAAATGTTTCACGTAATGTTTTGGTTTAGAGGATAAGGTAAACATGTCATGGGTTGTTGGCCAAAGAATAAGATTGGTAAGGGATTTAGAAAAGGAACAAGAGTCTAGTGTATTGAAGAATTCAAGATATTTACAATTTTATGTCATAAGAAAAATTTAAGAAAAGTGAAGGAATAAGACCTCTCGTATATACCCTTGGTTCAGAATGGAAGGTTATATGGATTTTTTCTTTTGAATTAAGCTATGACTATGAGATGTGAACTGGTTCGGCACAGACTTACTAGGGGCTTATCATCGACTTTTATAAAGATGGAGTTTTAGTTTGGGTGACAAACAATGATGTGTGGAAGATTCTATAGGGTTATGTCGAGCTAGATTGTCCAAATTATGAGAGATAACTTATGGATATGCAACAATATTGACCTACAGTTCTACATGGTTAATGAGGATTTTGAGGGGGTTGAAAATACTTTGTTGATGGAACTGCACATATGTTGTGATGTGTTACATAGATACGTGATGGTAAATAGAGATTATGTGCTCATAGTATATAGAATAATTGGGGTGACCAAATATTTCTCAAAGTATTGGCATGAGGTATTTGATTGTTTGGAATGGTAGTTAAAGCATGGTATGTGGAAGTTTTGTGGAGTTGACTTCGAGTGTGATTTAATAGTTTTATCTCGATGGAAAGGTACTATCAAATTTGAAATTTGTGCTATCAGTCTTGTGGGGGACTCATATTTGTCATGAAATGCTTAAATAGAAAGAGAGGTAGCCATAGTTTGAACATGTATTTGATAAGAATACTTTGATATTAGTGACAGTTTGAGAGTAAGGTAAATGACAGGTGTAGCTATGATGTTTGTTGGTATTAAGAGTGTTAGCTTCAATGGTGTATTGTGAGAAGTATGTGGGGTTTGATGAATCAAGTATTAGTAATATTGTAATGGGGATCAGACTGGTTGATTGTGGGTGGCTAAAAATCGTGAAATGGAGTCAGATGAATGAAATTTTATTTAAATGGGCACTATGGAAGGAGTATCTTTTGCTATTCGACCTTGCTTTCGTATATTTTTATGTGATCACCTTCTTCGTACTAGATATTATTTGGAGTATGATTCACTGCTTATGCTACTCGTGTTTCCACTTCTATGGGTGAATCCCTAGTGGTGGATCGGATGTACCGATCTTGTGAATGTCCTTTTGGTAAGATAGGATGCTTGGGCAGACTTAATTATTTTAGATATGATATATTTGGTGTTGTCTTAGAGAAAAAGAAGTATTCCAGTGGTTCTATATGTACCACCTTGCTTATGAGAATTCATAGAAAATCTACCATGGGTATTTACAATTGTCCGACTGTTTTATTCATTTAGTCTTTGAGATTACGTTCCAGCTATGTGTGGTTGATGGGTCTAGTTATGTTGTTCTTAAGGGTTGTCTACAATCATAGCTACTGATCTAGCATTTTCGATAAGTATTGTTAGAGGTTTTGTATACGTGTACCGCTTGTTGGGTGGTTACTTGATCATTTCCTTCTTTGGGTTAGATAAGTTTGATTTTCCCTTGATAAGTATCCGATGTCTAAAGATCATAACTTTATAACTTAAGCTCATGGAAATATTATGATGTGAAAAGGGAATATTGATAAGATCTATGATGATTTGTGCATTATGAGTGTGTGGTGGTTGGTTCAGATTCACTTCTTGTTGTAGTCAGTATTGATTCAAAAAGTTATCTTGGTTATGTGAGAAAAGATTTGTCATGATGGTTGTGTTAAGTTCTAGTGGGTTTCAGTTTAGACTGGGTTCATGAGTTAGTTTGTGGCTTAATAATCATTCTTGATTTATAGATCTTTCAAAGTTTGATTTGAAAGTTCAGTTCTTAGTAGTTGATTTTGATGAAATGGTCTTAAAGAGGAGCTCACTTGGAGAGATGAATACCGATTGGTAGGTCATAACTTAAGCTTTTGGTAATGTCGGTTATTATTTCTTCCACTTTCTTATGTTCGAGGACGAACATGATTTTTAGTGGTGCATAATGTAATTACCCAGAAGATCATTTTTGAGAATTTTAAATATTCGTTTAACTAGAGTTAATTGATTGGCGGTTAATTATTAAATATCTAATTTGGTTATGCTTAATTGGTTAAGTTTATAATTTGGTTAATACCATAAACCACTTGACCCATATAAAAAAATAAATTATTAGGATTGAGAATTTTTGGGTCATAAATTAAGAAAAAAAAAGAGTCAGAAAACACAGAAAAAAGGAGAATAACAGAAGCGACATCGAACGAAGGAGTACAAATCGCTTCAGGTAACCTTCAAGTAAAACTTCAATTCTGTATGTTTATAATGATTATTGCATATATGTATTATACTAATATTATATTAGGTAGGAAAAATAATGAATTGCCTCTTAAATTTGTAGATTTGATAGGTGCACAGTATCGTTGTTGTGTACCCTTAATTCTTTACCATTGATGGTTACAAGTGGAATAATGATTTGGCAATGATTGTCCTTTCTAGAATTAAGCATTTGAGAATTTAGGAATTAGGAATGGAGTATGCAGTATGTCACTGTAAGATGATTAGGTTGTGCGGTCAATATTTTCTGTAACTAACCGATTGAAATTTCATTTTTATTATCATATTATGATTCAAGTTTCGATATATTGGTTATCAAATTAAATAGTAGGTATGTTGTCTCATATGATTATTATTATTAAATTTTTGACATTGGAGAAGTTGGAACTTAACCCTAGACTTGAAATTTGGAAAAATATGAGAGTTGACATGTAATTGACATCAAAATTAGGAATTTGATTATAATTTCAGGTGAGTTTTTGGGTCTAGGCTAAACCTATAGTAATATGGGTGTTGTTAGCTTCAAAACCTTATTGTGATTATTAACTTGAATAGATTGTATTGATTTGAAAGCTCAGGAAAAAAGAAAAGCTCAAGTCCCGGAGTGATTGCTCGATTGTTTGAGGCAAGTGACTTTCTAAACCCTTGTTAAGTGTATAGAATTCATGTATTGCCTTGTAATATGTGTTTGGGAGTAATGGGACTTGGTGATGGGTTGACTTGTCCATAGTGAATAATTCTAATGATGAAAAAGGGGTAATAAAAGGCAATGTAATTAATTGTTGTTGTGTGATGTGTTGAGAATGGTTTGAATGGCTTATTGACTCATTGTTCATGTTGTATCACGATTGTGTTGTTGTGAATTGTGCGTTATTATGAAAATGGACATCTCCTCATTATTTATGTGAACATGTCATTTGCATTGTTCTGAGACATGGTTGTGACAAGTATTATGTGAATTGAGAAAGAATAAGAAATTAAAGAGGATGTACCATTTCGAAGGACGTATCGCGCGCCGCGACGAATACTATATTTCGAGGGAAGTGTCGCACGTCGTGATGAATTTTATTATCGAGGGATGTATCGCGCGTCGCGATGGATACTATATATTGAGGATCGTATCGCACGCCGCAACGAATGCATGGACAGATATGTCCCCCATTGGTCTCGGATTGAGAGACAACGAGTGTCTATTGTTAGGTCAATCATGCTTCACTATATTTGACATTGCATTTCATTGAATTGTGCATCTTTATCATTGATGAACTTGATCTTGTGTGTTGCTGATCTTGTGAGTGCCTTTCTGTGAAACTTGTGATTGATAATATTGAGCTTATTGTTGAGAATATGAAATTGTTAGAGTATTGTTGTTGAGCTGTGTGCTTTGTAACTTGTGAACTATTAGGTTGTGCTGGTTTTATGCAGGTTGTAATTGTGGAGGTTTGGTTGAGGTGTAATGAGTACCCGTATTCTATTGTCCTAGCTTGTGTTTAGAAGTTTACTTGCTGAGTACCATGTGGTTTGGTACTCACCCTTTGCTCCTATATTTTTGTAGGTTATGAGCTCGGATCTTCGTGTACTTTCTATTCATTTCTTTTCTGAGGCTTCATACAAAAATTTGTGAGGTAACTGTTTGTCATCTCAACGGACCTTCTTACTCCTATTTATGATCTTGTTCTATTCTAGAAACAATGTCATTTGAGACTTGTGTTTTTTTTTAAAATCAATTGTAATACTTTAGAGGCTTATACACGTGACAAGCAGGGTTTATTAAGTTCACTTAGTTATCCGCACTTATTATATTTTGAGATTTCAATTTGTCTTACTTCCGCATTTTTGTGATATTTGGGTTTTAGGCTGACTTGTCTTAGTGAGATAAGACGAGTGCCATCACGTCCATTTTTGGATCGTGACAAAATGGTATTAGAGCACCAGGTCCATAGGTCTCACGTGAGTACAAGTCGAGTCTAAGAGTCTCGAGGATCGGTACAGAGACGTCTGTACTTATCTTCGAGAGGCTATAATGACTTTTAGGAAAACTCTTCACTTCTTGGATCCCTATCGTGAGTACTTGGTCCGGTTTTAATTCTTATTGCTTCACTCTATTCACTCTCACTTATAGTGATGACTTGTGCGTAGTTCCTCATGTGAGTAGTTGGTTCGTTGTGTATGGCTTGAATGTTAGACCTAGTACTGAGAGGAAGTGATAAACTTATGGTAATGATGTGTGGTTAGATTAAGAATGTTCAGAAATTTGAAAGGATTGAGTAAGGTGATGACTCGATGACGCATTGTGAGGATATTCGAATGGTGAGTCTGAACAATGGTTGAGGAACTTCATGAACATGTTATCTTTTTCAGGTTAGTTACCCCATCAACCGAAATTGTACTTTTATGGTATAGGCAATATCTAAAGTGGTTCGACAATTGGAAGTGGAGTAATTAAAGGGATGGCTAGATAATGAGCATTGTAACTTTGGAAAATACAGTTAGTAAAGTTTTCATAACATGTATGGATTGCTTAGCGAATGATAAAAATGATGTCACACCAATTGAGGACAGAATCTTACTAAGATTGCATAGATTGAGTGTATATCAAAGATGGTCGTTATACGAGTACTACAATAGTATCAATTCTTACTTCTTTAGAGTTATGGAGTGTGTTATTTCTACTATCGACCTGATCTATGACGGAATGTATATCGCTTTGGATAAGAGAGCGAACAAATTTGATAATGTTTTGCAGTTATTCAATGGATAGAAATGTGTGGGCTATTTGGGTATAATCTTCTCGATAGGATGATGAGTTCTAGTGGTGGATCGAACGGACTTTCATGAGGTGGTACTAGTGGTATTTGAAAATGGATATGTTGATTATTAAGCGTGAATACTAACTACTTAAGGAGTTATAAATTGTACCACATGCTCGTATAATGAGATTCTATGTTGCATTTATATTTTAGAAACCAACTAGTTATTACTACAGATGTGTGGGTTAAAACATTGTTTATAAGGAAAATTATAGTGGTGGATCTTGGAAATTGTATTAATGTGTTATGTTGTGAAGTGTATCTCAAGGATTCTAAATGAGGACTAGTGATGTCATTGTAAGCTCTAAGGGAGTGGGCCAATATCAGAATGAAAAGCTTATGGGTAAAGAAAATTTCCAACGAGTATACTTGTGTGAAGGCAATTAAGAATTTCAGTAAAAAAGTGCATATAAAATTGGGTTAGTCCTTTGGATTTGATTGGTATAGCTGGGTTTGATGTGTCATGTCAATGATAAGGTTGACTTCGTGGTGATGGTTAAGGCTAACTGAGCATAATGGTAGTAAGAGTTCGTGATGGATTGTGATTAGGATACAACTATATGATAAACATTGTTAGTTAAGTGGATTTTGTATGGTATTGAAGACTTGCGAGTATCTAATGTTGTGGTTTTCTACTATTTGGTGAGTAACATGATTGTATGAAAAGTTTTAGGAGATGCTGAGACACTGCTCGAATAGAATTGAAAAGAGCTAGAGTCATAATGAAAAAAAATAAAAATAAATTAATGGGATATAGTGTAGCCTTCGAAAGGAGGTGCGAGCAAGATTATTTACTCTGATTGCAAGGGCTAAAGATGTATATTTAGAGGATTGAGAATTGGATCCAGAGATACGTGGTTCAATCCGTTTTCCTTTGGTTATAGTAATAGTGTCATGGGTTCATCGGATTTGTTAAAACGATTTTATAAAATTTGAGAAAGAAGTCTATATGTGTTCGATTCGAATGTGGTAATGAGTGCGTTTGTGTTTTCGAATTTGTTAACTGGTACGGTTGGAATCACAATTCAAATTTTTTAATTATAAGTCTACGTTTGTGGTAGTATATTTTATCATGGTATGGATTGGTGTGGTAAGAAATGATTGATCATATTGAGTATTGGGCATTTCAAAATACTTGTGCATTGTTGGATCATAAATGTCATTGCTATTGATTTTTAAAGAATCTAAGGAAATGTTTCACGTAATGTTTTGGTTTAGAGGATAAGGTAAACAAGTCATGGGTTGTTGGCCAAAGAATAAGATTGATAAAGGATTTAGAAAAGGAGCAAGAGTCTGGTGTATTGAAGAATTCAAGATATTTAGAATTTTACGTCATAAGAAGAATTTAAGAAAAGTGAAGGAATAAGACCTCTCGTATATACCCCTGGTTCAAAATGGAAGGTTATATGGATTTTTGCTTTTGAATTAAGATATGACTATTAGATGTGAACTGATTCGGCACAGACTTACTAGGGGTTTATCATCGACTTTTATAAAGATGGAGTTTTAGTTTGGGTGACAAACAATAATGTGTGGAAGATTCTATAGGGTTATGTCGAGCTAGATTGTCCAAATTATGAAAGATAACTTATGGATATGCAACAATATTGACCTACAGTTCTACATGGTTAATGAGGATTTTTAGGGGGTTGAAAATACTTTGTTGATGGAACTGCACATCTGTTGTGATGTGTTACATAGATACATGATGGTAAATAGAGATTATGTGCTCATAGTTTATAGAATAATTGGGGTGACCAAAGTTTTCTCTAAGTGTTGGCATGAGATATGTGATTGTTTGGAATGATAATTAAAGCATGGTATGTGGAAGTTGTGTGGAGTTGAATTTGGGTGTGATTTAATAATTTTATCTCGATGGAAAGGTATTATCAAATTTGAAATTAGTGCTATCAGTCTTATGGGGGACTCATATTTGTCATGAAATGCTTAAATAGAAAGAGAGGTAGCCATAGTTTGAACATGTACTTGATAAGAAGACTTTGATATTAGTGACTGTTTGAGAGTAAGGTGAATGGCTGGTGTAGTTAGTATGTTTGTTAGTATTAAGAGTGTTAGTTTCAATGGAGTACTGTGAGAAGTATGTGGGGTTTGATGAATCGAGTGAAACTTCAATTTTGTATGTTTATAATGATTATTGCATATATGTATAAACTAATATTATATTAAGTAGGAAAAATAATGGATTGCCTTTTAAATTTGTAGATTTGATAGGTGCAAAGTATCGTTGTTGTGTACCCTTAATTCTTTACCATTGATGGCTATTAGTGGAATAATTATTTGGCAATGATTGTCCCTTCTAGAATTAATCATTAGAGAATTTAGGAATTAGGAATGGAGTATGCAGTATGTCACTGTAAGATGATTAGGTTGTACGGTCAATATTTTTTGTAACTAATCGATTGTAATTTTATTTTTATTATCATGATTCAAGTTTTGATATATTGGTTATCAAATTAAATAGTAGGTGTGTTGTCTTATATGATTATTATTATTAGATTTATGACATTGGAGAAGTTGGAACTTAACCCTAGACTTGAAATTTGGAAAAATATGAGAGTTGACATGTAATTGACATCAACATTAGAAATTTGATTATAATTTCAGGTGAGTTTTTGGGTCTAGGCTAAACCTATAGTAATATGGGTGTTGTTAGCTTCAAAACCTTATTGTGATTATTTACTTGAATCGATTGTATTGATTTGAAAGATCAGCGAAAAGGGAAAGTTCAAGTCTCTGAGTGATTGTTCGATTGTTTGAGGCAAATGAATTTCTAAACCCTTGTTAAGTATATAGAATTTGTGTATTTCCTTGTAATATGTGTTTGTGAGTAATGGGACTTGGTGATGGGTGACTTGTCCATAGTGAATAATTCTAATGATGAAAAAGGGATAATAAAAGGCAATGTGATTAATTGTTGTTGTGTGATGTGTTGATAATGGTTTGAAAGGCTTATTGACTCATTGGTCATGTTGTATCACGATTTTGTTGTTGTGAATTGTGCGTTATTATGAAAATGGTCATCTCATAATTATTTATGTGAACATGTCATTTGCATTGTTCTGAGACATGGTTGTGACAAGTATTATGTGAATTGAGAAAGAATAAGAAATTAAGGAGGATGTACCATTTTGAAGGATGTGTCACGCGCCGCGGCAAATACTATATTTCAAAGCACATGTCACACACCGTGATGGATTCTATTATCGAGGGACATATCACGCACCGTAATGGATACTATATATTAAGGGTCGTGTCGCACGCCGCGATGGATGCATGGACATATATGTCCCCCATGAGTCCCGGACTGAGAGACAACGGGTGTGTATCGTTAGGTCAAACATGCATCACTATACTTGACATTGCATTTCATTGCATTTCTTTATCATTGGTGAACTAGATCTTGTGTGTTGCTGATCTTGTGATTGCCTTTCTGTGGAACTTGTGATTGATGAATATTGAGCTTGTTGTTGAGAATATGAATTAGAGTGTTATTGTTGAGCTTGGTTCTTTGTAACTTGTGAACTGTTAGGTTGGGATGGTTTTATGCAGGTTGTAGTTGTGGAGGTTTGGTTGGGTGTAAGGAGTATCCATATTCTATTCTCTTAGCTTGTGTTTAGAAGTTTACTTGCTGAGTACCGTGTGGTTTGGTACTCACCCCTTGCTCCTACATTTTTGTAGGTTATGAGCTCGAATCTTCGTGTACTTTCTATTCTCTTCTTTTCTGAGGCTTCATACGGAGATTTGTGTGGTAGTTGTTTGTCATCTCAGCGGACCTTTTACTCATATTTATGATCTTGCTCTATTCTAGAAACAATGTCATTTGAGACTTGTATTTTTCTTTTGAATCAATTGTAATACTTTAGAGGCTTGTACATGTGACAACCATGTTTTGGGGGATTTATTAAGTTGACTTAGTTATCCGCACTTATTATATTTTGAGATTTCAATTTGTCTTACTTCCGCATTTTTGTGATATTTGAGTTTTAGGCTGACTTTTCTTGGTGGGATAAGACGAGTGCCATCGCGTCCATTTTTGGGTCGTGACATAGTGTAACACCCCAGAAATTTTTTGAGCTAAGACTTGAATCGTCCTTCATTTGTGAGTAGGATTTTACCGAGGAATTAAAATTTCTTAAGTGTTAAGCACTAGATGCAGCACCTTGAGTTCGAAAAAGGATTAAATTGGAAATAGCAAAATCTGAAATTTTGCAAGTTCATCTAAGTATGAGTTTTGGGTTGATTTCAAATGACCATAACTCCTGGATCAGGATGAGTTAGGTGTGCTACCAGATACCGTAGGAAAGATCTTTGAATTATCTTTCCAACACCACCGAGTTTGCTAAGTTTGGAGTTCGGATGAGTGATATATGACCTTTTGAAGTTAGGCTGTCCAGTTAAGGAAAGTTAGCCGAAAATAGTGAGGGGTATTTTGGTCTTTTCCTTACCCAATCAGATTTAATTCACTTTTAGTAAGGTTTTAAGGGTCTAATCCTATTAGATTCAGTTTTATAAATCCTAAAATTAGCCTTGGGTTTTAGTTGAGAGTTCAAGAAGAGAAAATAGGAGAAAAGAGGAGAGGATCAAGCTTTCGTCGAGATGCTTGCGTGTTGTAGCGGATTTTTGCCATGGGTTTGATCTCTAAGAGGTATGTAAGCTTCCATAGTGTTGGGTTGTTCATCCACACGCCAAACATGTTATTTTCAGCGCAAATTTCATTCTTGAAGTTGAAAGATTTGAGTTCTTGTTGAGTTTTTGATAGGTGTTCTTGAAGTTCATTCTAAATCTTGTTGTGTTGGGTATTGATGATTTCTTTAGATTAATTTGAGTGTTTTTAGGGCTGTATTGAGTAGATTAGAGTGTACTTATGTTAAGTAATCGAATCCAAGTGATTGGGAAAGAAACCATTCGATTCTAGGCGAAATAGGGTGAGAAAATGAGCAAAACATTTCGTTGGATTTTCTGGGTTGGGGCCTGGCGCGATGTGCCAACCAGAGCGCCCCAAACCCTCCTCTGAAGTTTAGGGGTTGGTGCCCCGCACCACCCATAGCGCCAGGGTCGCCTGCCCCATCCAGTTTGTCTTTGGTTTCTCCGTTTGAGTTCGTTTAAAGTGCACCTTCACTCCCTTTTGATTCTAAATACTCTAAGCTACTTCCAAACACCTAAAATCATTCCTAACATGATCATAACCTTGAATTCATAATTCAAATTCAAGGTAGAGTTAAGAGTTAAGTTTTGAGAATTCTTTCGAACATTCTAAGAAAGTCCCTTTGAGTCATTTTGTGGAGTCTTCTACAACTTTTAGTAACTTGTTTCAAGACTCGAGTAAGTGAGCATGAGAGTGAGGAGAATGTATTCATGATTCTACACTATCATCTATATCTTTCATATCACGAACCATAACTCTTGAATTCATAATTCACATTCAAGAGAGAGTTAAGAGTAGAGTTCAAGAAAGCCTTTGAGTCCGATTGTGAACCCTTTGAGATCAACTATTGATTTGAACTAAGTTTTGAGGAAGTAAGTATGAAAATGAGAAGAGTTGTATCATGAGTTCCAAAGGTTATGTAGACCTACGAGTCAAGTCGTTCATGCCCATAAATACCGCATGAACTCCATCAGTTTAGTATCTTTGAGAGGAGTAATATCTCCATGTCCTAAGTCTTAAGTATTGAGTTTCTAAACCATTTGAGATTAATATCCTAATCATGGGACTATTACCTATTACCCATGAAGTCCATGAGTTGAGTTGTTCATGCCCATAATTCCGCATGAACATTATAAGTCGAACAATTTTGGAACGAGAAGTATCTTTGAGTCTTTGAGTTGAGTAGTTCATGCTCATAAATTCCGCATAAACCCTCTGAGTTGAGCATTCTTAAAGTGAGTAGTATTATTGAAGTTCTTGAGTTCCAAGTATTGAGTTCTATCTATGGTTATTGAAAACCTTGCATTGAGTCGTTCATGTCCATAATTCGGCATGAACCATATTTTAAGAAGTCTTTTACAAATGTTTAAACTTTGTTTTAAGACTTAAGCTTTGAAGTTGAGTAAAGAGTAAGAGTAAAGTTCATTTTCTTTAAAATGATATATGGGAACTAAGTATTCCCAAGAGTAAATGTTTTCACATTTAAGATGAGAGGAAACTGAGATTTCCAAAAGAGTTTTGAGCAAGAAAGGGAACATCGATTCCAAGAGAACTTTTAAGCTAAGTTTTGAGTAATTATCCCAAACCAAAGAAAGAAGTTGTTTTAAAACATATGAGCTAAGTATATTTTTTGGGAGTAATATTGAGCATCGATATGGGGATGCGAGTTCATAGTAACTCAAGTCTCCATAAACCATGTAACCATCATGGGTATTAATGGGTCATACTTTTAAGATGATCACATAAGTTAAGCTAGTGGATCCACTAAGTTAAGCGTTCTATATGACGGCAAAGTATAGGACAGTTCTGACAGCGTGGGCAAGACGTTGTATCACCGCTTAGGCTCATAGTGGTGGTTGTCGGTTAGAGAAACTCCCACAAAGATATTTGTGTTTTTATATACACAGAGTTTACTTGTATTTTCATATACAAATAGAGTTTATGTTGTTTCTTTGCATACAAACACATCTCTTATTGTTGCTTTATATTGAGTTGAGTACCCAGAGTCGAGTATCATATATTTGAGTTGAGTATCTAATCTTTGAGTTGAGTTTCTAATATCTGAGTTGAGTATCTTATCCTTGAGTACTTCTGAGTTGAGTAAGTTAAGTAGTTTTGAGTATCCTTGAGTATTCCTTGAGTTGAGTAAGTTTGAGAAGAGGTAAGTATGTTTCTTTTTTTATCAAGTTTCAAGCTTATGTTTATGCTTTAGAATTCCTCTTACTTGCTCGTACATTCCACTTACTGAGCCATTTGTCCTGCACTTCTCATGATGCAGACACAGGTATTCAGGATCATCAACAGGAGCTTCGTTGATACATCCGGAAGTTCGAGTTAGCTATGGTGAGCCTCCTTGTTTCCGGAGGATTTCATTTACTTTTAGTTTAGTCAGGATGTCGTGGGTCTTGTCCCGACTTCCATCTTTAACAGTTAGAGGCTTCATAGATAGTCAGTATAGTTGAGAAGTCTGTATTATTCATTTTATTAAATGTTTTAAAGACTTAAGTTGCCTATTTTATGGCGAGTTGAATATTATTTTATATTCAGAGTTTTTCATTTGAGTTAAAGTTTTCTATTTAAGTTTCATGAATTTTATTTAGTTTTTAAGCTTTTGCATGCTTAAGTTAGTTTTCTGCTTGTAGTCAGGTAGGATAAGGGTTCGCTTGGGGACCAACAATGGTTGTTAAGTGCCGGCCACGTCCATGGTGTAGGCTCGGGGCCTGACACATAGGTTGTGTTCATGAATGAAACGAACAAAACAATGAGAACCAAAATGAGTTAAAGGGTTAAATGTGTGACTTATGGTGTCTAGGTATACATTAATGTTCGACGGTTCAAAGATAATGAATCTATCAATTGAACGAGTATATCCGATATATGTTCACTTTAAAAAGGTCAAAGGGAAACATACTTATCCAAATGCAATTAATCTTTACTTACAAATCACACAACTTTTTCATGCATATGCTTTAAAAATAGTCATTCCCCATTCACGAGGGTATTGCTGGGTTTAAGTAAGGTGTGAACTGAAAAATGTGGGGGAACCAAGTGAAGGAAAAAAACTTGTTTTTTTATATTAGGAAACATTTCTTTTAACTCTTAAAGAGTTAAGTGGAAGATTTCCCTCGTGTCGTCGCTCGCTCGGCCCGGCTCATGTTTGACTTTTAATGAATTAATTAAATAATTTTTGAATTATGAATTAATTTGTAGGATTAATTTTAATTTTAATTAATTAATTCAGGAAATAGAATTGACTAATTAATTCCCAAAATGAAATTGATTTGGAATTCGCAGAACTATTTAGGAAAGGATGTGTTCCTTCCAAATATGCATTTCCTATCCCAAACGACACCATGCTTGTTCTAAACAAACTGATATGTTCTAAACAGGTAACTTCACACCTATTGTTTGGTATAAATAAAGAAGTTTCCTCTCAGTTTTCTACATCAAATTCTCTCCTGCTTCTGCATACATCTTTTGAGTTCGCTGAAACTATTGAAGTGTGAGGGACCACTTCAATTTGTTGTACGGATAAGTATTATAAAAATAGAAAGAAATATAATAAAAAATACAGATCAAAAATATAAATATAAAAAACCGAGAAGAAGATACTATGTAAAAAACTATAAAACCAAAAGACCATATAGACCAAAGAGAATAATTCACAACCTTGAATACAGCGAGAGGATTAGACACATAATAAATTCTTTGGACTCAAATTTTTTCTTTCTTTTCATCTTAATAATATTTGAGGCTTACTATTTTGAATAGAGAAGATAACAATAAGTACATAAGCAAATTCTAAATACAAAGTGACTTAAAGAACACAATTAAGGAATAAAATTAGATCTCTTACCATAATAGCTGGATTTCATAGGGTGTGTTTTGTACGAAGGAAAATGTTTTCTTGGAAAACAAGTAGATTTTGAACTTATTTTCTCATGTTTGGTTGGCGAGTAGAAAATATTTTCCGGGAAAGATTTTTTAGTGTTTGATTAATGAATGAATTATTTTTTTTTGAGAAAATATCTTTTATTTTTACTAGAGAGTAGAAAATTATTTTTGAATTAAAATTGAATTTTTTTAAAAATAAGCTTTAAATTTATTTTTTTCAAACAAAAAAAATTGTAATATGAAATTGGAGGAGAGTTTTGAAAAATGTTTTCCTTAATTTTTGAAGGGAAGTCATTTATTTTCCTTAAATTTGAGGAAAATAAATTGATTTGGAAAACATTTTACCCAACCAAACATGGAAAAATTGGAATTCCTTCATATCAAACACACCCATAAACTACAATTCTTTTCCTCATTCCTTCATCCACGCTTGTATGTAACAAAATAAAAATATATAATATAATTCTGCAATTAAGACTTTTTAAATTTATTTAATAACTTATTACTAATTTTTTTTCTTCTGAATTTGATTACTTGTTAATTATTTTTCTTAACTTAACAGCATACTATACTTTTAATTTTTGTAAGAGTGAAGACATAAAGTGACACCTAAAGTTGTCTCGAATTTTCAAAAAGACACTTTAACTATACGGGTGTCCTATTACCCCACAAAAGTATTGAATATCGTTGTAAAAGGATCATTTTGACCCATTTTCTCAACTGGTTTGTGAACACGCACAATACGCGCGTGAATGTTTATTTTTTCTGATAAAACCCAATTAAAAAGTGCCATATTTCACTGGTTTTCTTTATTAATTATTTAAGTGCTTTAAATCATCTTCTTCCCCAAAACATTACGTTTCAAACTCAACATTACCATTTTCAAGCTCTTCTTTATAATATCTCCATTAACAACTTCCTTAAAGTCTCAATTGAGCAATCAATTCTCAAATTCCCTCTATTTTGAAATCCTAATTTGACTGAAAAACTCAAACCCAACAAAAATTGTTCACACCCAAGTGAGAAAATACTAAAACAAATTCAACCCAAAAACAGAGAAAGGCAAAAATCAAAGCAAAACCCAATTACAATACCAAGAAAGAGAAACAAAAAGAGAAAGATAATTATAAGACGATTTATCGATCTTCAACAAAATTGTACTTCGAAATAACTATGTCCCAATTCAATTCTTGAGTAGAGCAATAATGGTGAGTTGAGGTCCAAGCTTCTCCTCAGCAACTTTCTCAGCCTTAACTCTAAGTTTTGCCTACTGCTTTCTCCTCTCGTATGCTACCTGTGCTCTCTCCTTCCTCTTGTTCTCGAGTTCCTTGATAGAGAGACAAGAAAATGTGAAGAATTTGGAAAGCTGAGAAATAACAAAGAAAAAAAGACTTTTCTACTTTAGTAAATAATCGGGTCAGGCTGAACGGGTTGAAAAGAGTGATCATCACGCGCGACAACCCAGATGAGGGAATGAGCCAAAATGGCCCATTTACAAAGATATCAAAAAGTTCTGTGGGGTGATAGGACACTTCCAAAGTTAATGTGTCTTTATGAAAATATGAGACAACTTCAGTTGTGCCTTTATGTCTTTTCTCTAATTACAATAATAATAATAAAAAAATAAAATAATACTAAAATATCACACTATCCTATGCATACCTTCATTTAGGAAAAAATACTTGGATGGGCGCCTTTTAAAAAATAATTACGAATTTTAGCGATACTTTTTATTATTATCATTTTTAGCAATACATAACAATACTATGTTAAATCTGCAATATGTATTAAAAGTGAATTATATATGCAATATATATGTATTGTAACTGTTTTTTAAATATATTATGTTTTTTGGTAAGAAGTTGACAAATTGTATTATAAGTGTATTATTCATCAATAAAACTTGTATTATATGTGAATAATAAATTGTTCTTTGTAATATGTATTAAAACTGTATTATAAATGTATTAAAAGTGATCAAGTAAAAAAATATGTTATTGCTATAAATGATAAATATTTTTTTACTATATTATATTTATGTAAGTTTCCCTACAATTTATTTAAGTTTCCCTACAATTTATTCGTTATTAGCTTCCATCCTCAAAATAAATCAAGTGACAAATAAATGAAAAATAATTCACGATAATAATAGGAAGGAGGATATCAATAATAGTGACTTAGTGAGGATATTAATATTCATTTTGAAAGATTTATCAAATTTATAATAGTAGTAATAATCTATATATAATATAAATGAGAAACATAGACAAGGTGATGTGACACCTCTCCATGACCTCCATTCATATATATTTTTTTCTTAATTCTTTTCATTAAATATTTTATTTATTAAATAAAATAATCAATCATATTTATTATTCTAATTATATCTAATGAGTTAAAAAAAAACCTCCATCTATTCATATTCTCTACTTAAATAACATATCTCTTCAACTTATTCTTATGGAAAGACATAAAATCACTACTGAAGTTGTCCCGTGTTTGCATAAAGACACCTTAACTTTGGAAGTGTCTTATCACCCCACATAAGTTTTTAATATCTTTGTAAATGGGCCATTTTGACGCATTTTCTCGTATGGGTTGTTACCACACACATGAGGCGCGTGATGCAGTGTTTTCACTGCCATTAACCTGTTTAAAAGTACCATGTGTTGCTTTATTTCTTTATTATTATTTATTTAATCAATTTACATCATCTTCCCCAAATTTAAACTCAAAAGAGCAGTTGGTAGCCCTAAATTTATGATTTCATCTTTTTTTCAAAGCAAGATCAATGTTGGTATTGTCTCTTTGATGAATTCATCATCTTCCTCAAGCGCAATAAGGTAGGAATTCGTTTTATCTTTTAATTTCCAGTAGAAAGCGTTAATTTGAAGTTTTTTATGGTTTAATAAAAAAAAGTTCTTTATCATATAATGTAGAGCCCTAACATGTTAGACCTTCAATTCCTCGTCCCTCCAAGAATCTTCACCAAGAAACATCAACAACAAGATTATCAACACCAAGAGAAAAAAAAAGACTTTTCTATATTTTGTGATTTTAGGGAAAGTTGAGAAATAACAAAAGAAAAGAGAAGACTTTTCTTGAAAAGAATAGGGTCGGGTCGGGTTGAACGAATATTACAGGAGTGAGCATCACGTGCGACAACCTAGACGAGGGAATGGGTCAAAATGGTCCATTTACAAAGATATTAAAAAGGTCAAACCCATCGGTGGCCTCCTAAATTTGGCACAAAGTTTCACTTAGACACTTCAACTGGATGATGTTTATTTTAGACACCTCATGTAGGATTTCACTGTGTTATTTTAATACTTTTCGCTGACATGGCACGGTAAGTGAAATGCACCCAAAATCAGCACGTGAAGGGACTCTTTTTCAGGCCAAAAAAATAATATTTAAAAGGTTGAAACTATTCTTCTTCCTCATTCTCTCCTCCACCACACACCATCCATTCACCACCGCTGCCACCATCGCTATTAATACAATCAAATTAATTTTTTAATTTTTTCAGTTCTGAAAATCACCACAACCATCGTCATCTTCTCATTCTTATTCTTTAGATCCAACAATTACAACTTTTATTGCAATCTTTCAAGTTCAGTGCTACACACCATTGTACATCTATCACACCCATCAAGTTCATATATGCAGATATTCATTCTAAACGGGAGGGACTACAACATACAAATAATACATAGCATTCGTATTTGTGCTCCTTTTATAGTTTTATTCCTTTTGGAGGCATTGTAATATTAGATACACAATTAAAAAGCATGAAATTGATAATATACAAATTAAATCTACAACAAAAAAAATGGAAATCTGAATTTAATAAAAATCCCAAAAAGAAAAAAATGCAAAAGAAGAAATTAGGGTTAAAGAGGAGGCGCTGGAAAAGTTTGGAAGAATGAGGAAGAAGGGGTGGGATAGTTTGGTGGGGTTTTAGAAACTAAATGTTTTTATTTACTATTATTTTTGGCTGAAAATTAATTTATCCTTATAATGTATTTTTAAAGTATTATTTTGTACTTAAATAACACGTGTCTTTCCTTAATTAGCCACTATATTATATTATTCTCGATTGTGTTACACGCACAGTGTATTTTTAGTGGATTGTCAAAAAAGTGTCAAACTGACACAACGAGATCCTACATGAGGTGTCTAAAATGAACATAATCCAGTTGAGGTGTCTAAGTGAAACTTCGTGCCAAATTTAGGGGGCCACCGATGGGTTTGGCCTATTAAAAAGTTTTATGGGGTGATAGGACACTTTCAAAGTTAAGGTGTCTTTATGAAAATACATGACAACTTTAGTGATGACTTTATGTCTTTTCTCAATCTATAAATAACAATCATCCATGGAGATGTTGAATATTCATTTTTCATTTTCTCATTCTTTCTTTCTATTAGTGTAGGTTTTTTTTCTCATTCTTTCTTTCAATTAGTGTAGTTTTTTTTTTTTAAAAAAAATATTCTTCTTCTTTTCCAATAGAAATCATAGAAAAGATAGTGACATGACATGTTCTTCACTTTGATGAAGATATTCTTCAAAGATTTATTATAAAGAGATGTTTACATTAGTTTAGTACAAGTTCATCAAAACGAAGAAGGGAGCTTAATTATGTTGAATGATTCATCAAGAGAGATGATCATATTAGTATAAAGTTTGAATGTGTCCAATAATTTAAAGATCCATTAATGTATTATTTTGATTTCAATATTCTAAAATTGTGATTAAGGACTTAGCAAAATTGTGTTGTTATTTTTCTCTTTTGCTTACTTTTTCATATGTTTTCTCTATAATTTTTATTTAATTTAGGTTCTTATAAATTTTAATTGTAGTAAATTTACCAGAATAATATAAGATTTATACAAAAATTAGCAATAAAGATTTATTTAGATGATGATGAAAAATAAGAGAAAAATATTTATTTTGACGATGATGAATAAGAGAAAAACAAGGACTAAGAGAGGATTAAATATCAAAGAAGAAATGAAATAGAAATACTTATCTCTTTTTCCTCCTATTTTAGTTTTATCACTTTTTCTTTTTCGAATAAAAGAAAGATTCATCAGACAATAAATTTATCATTTAACAAAAATAAGAAATAAAATCAAGTCCTTAAATATGTTTATTCGAATTATATGTATTAACATCATAACATATGATTTTTTTCTTAATAAATTAGCCTTTTAATTTTGAAGAATGTTTGAATAAAAATGTAATTCACTTAAGCTCTAATTATACAAAAATATTTATATTGTGATTTTTTTTTATTTCTATAATTGGGTTTTATTTCTTGTATCATAATTTTAAAAAAAATAAATTTACATATATTTTTCATAATAGCGTGGCCAAATTCCCTAGTAGTAGTAATAATAGTAATAATAATGATGACAATGATGATAATGATAATAATGATAATAATAATAATTGTATTAATATAATAGTAGTGATAGTAATAATAATAGTAATAGTAATAGTAATAGTAATAGTAAGGCGAAATGGTCTGGTGGACCCTTGTACTTGTATTTGTTTGTATTGTGAACCCTTCTACTTGTTTCTTTGTCATCTGAACCCCTGAACTCATCAAAGCACAATATTTTAAATACGTTTTTTACTACTCAACTGTGTGTGTATCACAAACGCCTCACATGTAATTTTAAAAATAATTATAAAATGACACGTATGATTATAAAATGACACATGTATATATGGTCACTCCATATCATTTTTTTTTATTATATTTGATTAATATACCTACACTTTCTCTTTCCAATTTTTATTTCTCTTTGCCATAGCCGTGTCCTTCCCCAAAATCTCACTTCATCACTTTTTCTTTATCGTCCTTACCCTTTTTCTTTTTCCAACCTCTTCTACTCTTTTCATTGAAGTAAAAAATGTTGGCACGATTTCTGGTTGTTCACAATCTCGTCGGAGTTCGGAGTTAATTTTGGGTTCTATTGGATTGGGGTTTTGGTAGTGACCGGTGGCGCTAAGGAAAAGTGGGGGTCTATTGGGTAGTCTGATTGTTTCTAGTTGTTCACAACTGGCGGCGTTGTGAAAATCGAGACTTATTGGCGGAGTTAGTTTGGGGTTTTTGTTGTTGTTGTTGTTGTTGTTGTTGGTTCTCATTTATAGTTGTTGGTTGAAGCTTGTCGGAGATGGTGAGAACGAAGGCAGTTTGATCAGAGAAGGTGAGGAGGACGAGAAGAAGGCAATAAGTTTGGGTTTGGTTTGGAACTGAAATAAGGGGTCAATGTCAAAATTATTTGAGTTTTTTTTAATCAACTTATCTAGGTAGGTTTTCCAATTTATTTTTTGTTTAGTTTGGATTTGATCTCTATTTGTGTCTTTGTTTGATTTTGGGACTTTAGTCGATTACATTGATTTTGTTCAATTTTTTTGGGGATTTTGCATTTTTATGCCTAATGTTAGTGTAAGATATTTTGGTAGTAGTGTTATGCCTTCCATGGCGTGTTTCATAAGAAAGAGAGCTGCATAATAACAAGAAATGATAGAAAAGAAATTTGGAGGAAAAAGATCGAAAAAGAGGTCAAGAAAACCTCAGATTTTGTCCAACAATGGTGTTAGATGCAAATAGAAAGATGATGGCTTTATATGGCCCTAATCTGACTGTTAGACCTTTTTCCAAGGGTCTCACGCTCCTAGTATGTGTGTGTCACACGCTCTTTGGTATTTGTTACGCCATAATTTTACTATATCTAGAAAAATCACTTTCTGTTATAAAATAATATATTGTGGATGTCCACTACATCAAAAATTTTCTCTCACCCATTATCTCCATTACTTTCCTCCATTATGAAGATAACCATAACCTCCAACTTTATAACCATTATTCTTGTAACCTTTCACTTCCATAACCTCTCCATTATATTCATGTTAATGTCATGTTTATGACTAACCTTTTGTATGCCTCTATGTTACACTATAAATAGAGGCATAAGGGTTCATATTGTATATACTTGAAGACTTGGAATAATAAGAAAAACTCTCATCTCTGTCTCCCTATTTCTATTACTTTCATCTTTTATATTACTTATCTTATTTTGCTTTAGTTTTACAACACATTATCAACACGATTGTTCTACTATTGAAGGATTGAAGTAAAGTAAATATAAAGAAGGTAAAAATATTTGTGTTTATTTTTCTCTCGGAAACAAGGTAAATTACTATATAATCTATTTTATATTTTACTTTTGATAATGCATCATTAGTTTTCTTACTATCTCAAAATCATATGAGTTTAGCAAGTTGCTTTTACTTTGAGCAAACTTTTAATTTGATCACTTATATATTTAAAAAGTAAAATTAGTTTTGTAAGTTAATAATTTGTAAAGAAATTGTTGTTTATGATCTTGTTTTGTTAAAAGATAAGTTATTGAGTTATGTGGCATATACATATTGATTGGATTATCATTATTGGTTACTTTTGCACCTCTTTATTTTTATTTATCTAAACATCTACATGTTGAGTTATTAATTTATTATTTGTACTAACAAAGTTTGTTTTGTAGTTATTTTAAAATGGTTAGTAAATTATGTTAATCCTTCGTAACAATATTGAGAAGGAATGTTATAAGGTTTTAATTCATTTTAACTTGGGACTTTTACGTGATTCCAACATGTTGTTCTAATTAATTGATTTTGTTCATTTTTCTTATGTTTTAAGTCAAATTCAGATTATATTTATGGTATTCAATATATATATTTTTGGTAATGCATTTGGTTTATTAAGACATTGATTGAGGGTAAGACGGTGAATTCAAGTTTCACCGCACCAAATGGATAACACATCGAGTAAAGTCTCAGTGCACCATGATAATAAGAAGTTGGGTTCAAGTCCCATTGATTTATGACCAAAGGCGTCTTTATATGGGTAAGACATTGGGTTTAAGTCCTAATGCACTATAGTGATGATATGATGATGACTAACATAAAGTTGTATACTTTTGACTGAAAGTCATGAAATTTGCCCAATTGATTTGCTCCATTCTCTTATGTGAATGTGGTAGTAGGACATAATGTGTCTGAAATGACAAGTGGTTAAATGTATGAATATGAGTATGGTAAAATATTGATGGTCATCATTGTGGTAATTAAAAGAAAGAACATTATGGGTTCTTAAGATGGTCCTTCAAATGTGAAGATAATTTTAATCCATCAAAGTGGTATGAAAAGTTATTGGGCCCATTGTTGTTGGTGCAACCCAAATTTGAAAAGTTTTGTAAATCCTCCATCAAAATAAAGGAATACAAAGTGGTAGTACATTTGGTACATTTGACCTGTTAAAGTGATGTTGAGGTGAGTCACATAAATTTAATAATGTCAGAGCATGACAATGAGTTTCTGATAAAAACTTATGGAGCATGTACAAATGGTTATGGTTTATTTCTTGAAGAGAATGTGACTTGGGTTCGTATGGGTAAGGACATGTTCATGTATGGTTGGATAAATGTCACATCTCACCTCTACGGGAGGTTTGAGATATTGAAAAAACAATATATTTTGACATAAATGGTCATTTTGGTCATATACTTTGAGTACTACACAAATATTGTGGTATGTTGGCAAAAGAAAGAAGTAATTCTTTTCTATAAAGGTTGTGGTCATTACCAAAATAAATGTTGTTGTGTGGCAACACAAATTTTTCATTGGTTGTCAAGAAATAAGTCTTGCTGTAATAATTTTAACTATGATAATATTAATAATTTTCTCCTTGAAGGAGATGGTCACCATAAGAATGATGTTGTGAAATTTGTGGCAGTACACAAACTTAATTAAGAGTTTCGGAAGAACTAATTTGTTACTATCAAGAAATGAAAATAGTTCATAATATTGAGGTTGTAGTAAGTCTCAAAAGAAACTTTTAAGTTTCGAGAGGAATTGAAATTTTTTTATTATATTGAGACTGTAAATTTTTGAAAGATTAAATATCTTCAGATTACTACAATCAAAGAGGGTTATGAATATTTACATAAAAGGTTACCCGCCTTTCTCTTGTTTGTTGTATACAAATATAGGCATGATGATGGAATCACATGCAAAAGTAAACTAGAAGTTTACTAGAATAAATATCAGTTGGCATAATCGGTTG
>NW_006238955.1:124108-140907 GCF_000226075.1 Solanum tuberosum
ATGTGATGCAAAAGAAATTGAGAATTCATGTGACTATATGTTTGAAGAAATAAAAGATTCTTCAAGAACTCTCATGTGTTTCTTGTTCTCATTATAAAATGATCATTGTACTAGCTAAGGTTGGGACTGTATCCCCTGAAATTATTCGGAACATATAAAAAAGTGAATATGGACCCGTTCACCTGCCATGTGGACCTCCTTCTATTATGATTTAATACATGCATCTATGGTATGGTCACATGTGCATTTGTATCAACTTACAAATTAGTTTTTGTAAGGTTGTTTTGCTCAAATTGTTAAATTAAGAGCACAGTTCCAAACTATAAAATTATGTTGATAATACTGGTTGGTTTAGCAGAAATTGTTTGCCTCCAATTATAGCTAGACCATTGATTATGAGAACAAATTTCTCAAATAAAATTTGGTATGAGATGAGTTTATTTAACGTGTATGCATCAAGCCAACAAGGTTCTCCCATCACAATTGGTTCAGGGTCAGGAACCAAATAATTTTCATCTAAAAATTTGATGTGTGCACATATGATTTTATTGTTCCACCACGCACAAAGATGGATCCCCAAATGAGGTTCGGGGTAAATGTTAGATTTCCTAACATTAGGGGAGATATGTTTAGCAGCTGAAAATTATGTGTGGGGTGAATTATCTAGATCCTCGTTAAAAAAATGTGAACTTGAAGTTCAGGAGATAATTCATTTGCAAAATATTGCAAATAATTTGCCAGATGTATTTGTTGACCTAATATTTTATTTAAGCTGCAAATGCTCTAACAAATAGTCCTTGAAGGACAGAGTCTATGGTACGCCAGAAGCGTGATAGACCAATCGATTTCAAACGTAAAACTCCTTGAGGAAGGAGAGGAACAAATTATCAAAATGGTCATGATAATGAGTTAAGTGCTTTGAAAGAGCACTATGACATAACACTTCATAAAACTTTATCAAAGGTTCAAGTACCTGAAAATGATGAAAAATGAAGAGATATCAATAAGTTATGTCGTATTGGAATCGAATCAAAATGTCCGTTGGTGGTATCTTTGATATGAAGTAGCACTCAATGCTATAAATGATTACGAGGATCTTAAATTCGAATATGTCATATAGTGTGGACAGATAAATGATTGACACTATTCAAGTATATTTTATTTCACTTAGAAAAGGGATGTTTTTGATCTTATAGTTCATGTATCAAAATATAATGTCAGTGTGGTACAAATGAATCATTGTGCAAAAGTATAACCGTAAGATATAAAGTGTGGTTTGTGCCTCGGGGCATAAAGAGTTTTCTCAAATATCCTGACATTATTAAAATGGAGATATATTCTCCAGTGGTGGATGCAATGAGACTGGTTTCAGTCTGGCAATAGATGAAATACTTGAATATGCATAATGAATGAATATTATGTCTAACTAGACGATGAAGGTTATATGAAAATCCTTGAAGGATTTAAAGGTTTTAAAGCAGTTCCATTGAGTACCCAATGGTTTTGAGATTGCTTAACACAGAGAAAGAATCTTTTTGATCTCATGAAAATGATTTAAAATGTCATGTATTAGTGCAATTGGTGCACTTACAGATTGCTGGTTATGGAAATGCTAGAAGATTATTTGATATACATAACGAAAGTTATGTGAAAGGATTGTCATATTATCATTCAAGTTATGACAAGAAACTAACAAAGCAAGTGACTCAATACATAGAAGAATGTGAGAAGAAAAGACGAGCTTCAATAAAAATTGAAATGATCAATCCACGAGTCAGAAATGATTTGATTATGTAGATGCAAAATATTTATTTGATCTGCATAAAGCTCGATCGCAAATGGACTATTATTTACATATGGAGACACAACGATATCTTGAAAAATTCAAAGAATCACATTAGTAACCACTTCTTCAAATCATTCAGAAATAATATTGATCTATGAATTAAGTCGGGAGAGTGTTTGGTTGGAATCATGATCTATCATATTTAGAAAATATGTGATTTTCTTTTGAAAAGGATATTTCAGCGACCATATACGAAAATAATATATAGCTCAATTGAAGGGAGGATACAATCAAAGGAGATTAGACAAAACATATTTCACCAAAAGTTTTTTTCCCACACATGATCTTCAACAAAATGGTGAGATTGATGTTCAAAGACCCATTCAAGTGATAATCCTGTAAACTTATTCACTAAGGATTGCCAACATCAATATTTGAGAAGTTGTGATATAAGATTGGAATGCATCGTCTCCGAGATATCAAGTAAAGTTTTTATCAGGGGAAGAGAAATACGCGTTGTACTCTTTGCCTTAACCATGGTTTTATCCCAATTGAGTTTTCCTAGTAAGGTTTTTAACTGCACAACATTTAAAGCGTATTAAAAGATATGTGTACTCTTTTTCCTTCACTAGGATTTTTTCCCACGTGGTTTTTTCCTAGTAAGGTTTTAACGAGGCATATTATCTATGGATATCCAAGGGGGAGTGTTATAAAATAATATATTGTGGATGTCCACTACACCAAGAAGTTACTCTCACCCATTATCTCCATTACTTTCCTCCATTATGAAGATAACCATAACCTCCAACTTTATAACCATTATTCTTGTAACCTTTCACTTCCATAACCTCTCCATAATATTCATGTTAATGTCATGTTTATGACTAACCTTTTGTATGCCTCTATGTTACACTATAAATAGAGACATAAGGGTTCATATTGAATATACTTGAAGACTTGGAATAATAAGAAAAACTCTCATCTCTTGTCTCCCTATTTCTATTACTTTCAGCTTATTCTATATTTCATATCTTATTTTGCTTTAGTTTTACAACACTTTCAAAATGTTCAAAGTATAAAACAATTTTAGAAAAATACTTAGAAAAGAGTCGTCACTTAATTTTTTTAAGAAATTAAGAAAACTTAATTTAAAAAGACTCTAACAGATTAAGTCTTTATAAATTTAGAGAAAATGGGTAAGAGGTTTTTATTTACGCTTCAAGAAGGTTTTTAAGGCATTTGAAGCGCCCGCTAACACGCCGTTATCCATGACTTGGTTAAAATATTTTTGACCCTCCTTTTAGGAAAATGATTTAACATAAAAAATATAATAATTTACAATATTCGATTAACTTTGATAAAATAGTTAAACAAAGAATAATTTTTTAATTTTTAATAAAAGAGGATACTAATTAAAATATTTGAATTAAATTGCTAATGATTAGAAATTTCAACAAAACAAGACTAATCAGAATTTATTTTTTAAATGATTTTAATAATAATTTGAACCAATTTAATTAATTAAAGTATGAAAACTATTTTTAATTAATTGAAGAATAAGTAAAAAGTTTTTGACTAAATATATTCAATAAAAGTATAAGAGTTGATAAAAAATGAATTATATTAAAATAAACTAACATAAAGAATATGGTTCGTCTTTTGGTGATTTAATTAAGTTAAAACCAAAACAAATAAAGCTAGATTTAATAAAAACAAACAATAAATAATCACGATTAAATAACTTAGGAGAGTAAGGGAGAAATTGAATTTGGGTCTTTCTTGGGCCAAATTCCCTGCGACTTTTTGGGCTTAACCCAATTCCCATTTTTGTATACATAAATTGTATATCGGATATATATAACCCGTTTTTCTATTTTTTGAGACCTGTACGTCAACTCCAAAGACACGTTCTTCGATTTTTCACTGCTGGCTGACTCGACAAGAACAAGATTTGAGCCTCCTTGGCTAAAAATGCAATGTACTGGGGAAATGGAGGAGTCCGGTGGACTCAGGGGAAGATTCATGCAAATGAAGAGAAGGAACAGACAAGGAGCAACATATAATAATATATGACTACAAACTAACATTTAAACAATTAAGTTAGCACACAAGTTATTGCAGATTTTAATCAACATATATAAAACAAGAAGAGCTAACATAAATATAACCATAGCAAGACACAGACTTAAGAAAATAAATAGGAAGAGATTTATGAGTTAAACGGAGGAGGACATCAGTGAGTATTTAATTTTAGAAAGATGGCTATTACCCATAATCTAGTCATAAATATTAATAACAAAACTAAAATACCACATAGAAGCAGGAAACAATTGAATTTCAAAAATAAAGAACTACTAACAATAAAATTTGCATGACTTTTACACATGGATAAGGAAGACAAACCAACACTAACAACTTCAACAAAAGAGTAGGGGAAGAAATGAACATGTTTGTCATTTTCTCAAAGATATGAATCCAAACAGTAAGTTTATCCTGCAACTAAATGATAAAGAATATTTTTCAAATTGAGCTAAACAAAGAAATTACAGAGCCAAAACATTTAGAGCTAAACTAAAAGCAACACAAATTAAAACTTTCTAAGATATCAGATTGTAAGACCAAGGTTAGCGGCATAAACGAACTTGGCTCTCTCCAAGCAGATTCAAAACTAAAACGACTCAAATTCTTATAGGTTAAAAGGTAATCCAAAGAAAAGACCCAAACAAGGACGTAAGACTAGCCTTAAGAGGCTAGATAGCAACCTCAAACTTGAACAAGACAAGAGAACATCCATCACACTCTTCCATGTTTTTGACAAAAGAAAATAACGACAAATAAGTCTTAATCAGGAAACACGAGCAGGCTGTGCAGAAACATACGATCAAGGTCATCAAGGTAGTTGAGACGAGAAATAGCAAGCACACACATAACTCGATATCTCAATATGAACAAGACTTAACATAAGGCAAAAGAAGGGAATAAAATGAACAAAAATCTTAAATTTTAATCCATATCTGTAATGCCACAACCTGTTATCAGCAAGAAGTAGCGTTTAGCTAAGTTCAAATGCCAAAACGACAAACTCATACTATCATCACGACTCAACTCCGAAACCATTTGAACCAGATCGTATGGAGCATTTAAGGAAATAAAAATAATAATAATAAACACCAATGGCTGCTATATAATCATGAATCAAGGAAAACTTCAACACATCAGAATATTATCTTGGAAACAAAAGAGGAAAAGAGCATCATAAAGGAGAAAGAATTTTACCTATTCGGGGGCAGCGAATTGAGATGACAAGGTTAACCACGAAGAACTACCACCATTGTGAGCCGATTTCAATTAGCTCCGGAAAATAAAACAACTTCGAATTGGAATAGAATAGACTCAAACTCTCTATTATTATTTTTTACTCTTTCAGGTTGTTCTCTCTGTATTTTTTTTTTGTCTCTATAAACTATCCCCTATCAATTTCTCCCCCCTTTCAATGAAAACTAAGGAGGCTATTTATAGAGGGGTGAAATGGCATATCTGGGGGGAATCCGTTGAGCAAAAAATTAAAATCTTTTGAATTTCCTTCACTCTTTTCAAAGTCTAACAGTGGAAGAGAAGAGTGATTTCTGGAGAGAAAAAAAAGAGAAAAGGGAACGTCGATGTTGATGGGTCTGCAGATTTCTCGTCGGATTTGCTGAGATTTTCTGGGTCGCGTCTAGAAGAAAAAGAAGAAGATGTGTACATGGGGTCTCAATTTTGCTGCTTGTTCACGCATTGTTGGGTTGAATTCTCGTGTGAAGAAGAAGAGTGCTGGGGTCGGGTCGTTGTTGTATGTTGAATTGTTGGTGGATAATTGCTGGGTTTTTTTTGTGAGAAAAGGAAGAGGGCCTCTGGGTTGATTTGGGGAATTAGTCTGGTGGGTATGGGCTGGTTGTATTGGAATGTATGGGTTGTTAATTGGGTCAATGAAATCGGCCCAATTTGGTTGAAAGGTTAGTTGAATATTGAGGTTTGAAGTTTTGGAATTTGCCAAATGTATTGTAATTGTAGCCCATTAAAATTTGAAAAGTAGCCAAATTGAGTTGATTCAGCGAATTCGGCTAAAATTTAAATAGGATGAATTAATTTAATTAATTAACGAGCTTTTTAATCTTAATGAAATATAATAATTAATTTAATTACAAACTAATTAACTCAGAATTATAACTATAACTTAAGGTAAATTGATAAAATATTTAACTAAAAAATGTAAAATCTTTTGTGATGATTTTCAAAATATTAATAAAATATACTAATTGTATACATAATTATATAAAACACATATATTGTTTAAAAATTATAAAAATGATACAACTATTTAAAATAACTTGAAAACTATATTTTTGAAATTCTATAAAACTAACTATTTTAAAACATTTGATATTGAAGAAGCTCGATGATTAATATACAATGTGGAGGTCCAAAATTGGGTGTCAACAACTGTCCCTCGTTTGACTTGGATTGATGAAAGTAATTCGAGGCAAATGAAATTGACGAATCCAATTTTGACCGACCACATCTTCATCCTTAAGAAAGGGATTTTGATACAGAATTTAGGAATTATGGCTGAAACCCAGAATTGGGTTTCCTACATATCTCAGGCTATATGAGAATTCAGGTCACTTGTAGTTCGATATGCTTGACTTCAATGCACAATTCTGAAAGAATTCAAAAGCTATCCTGATACCAAATTATAAAGATACCTGAATGCTCGAGAATAATATTTGAGAGAGGATGTCGGAATACAACCGAGTTTTCAACGTTGAACCCGCCTACATATCCTTAAACCTTAGGAATTAGGTTGTTTGTGGTTGGACTCGATCGGTTGAAAAAGAAATCTATTATGCTAGATAACCTTCGGTTCTGGAAGAGTGACAAGTAAGTCGAGTATGAAAAATAGGCTTGCAACCTCTTAGCCATGAATGTGGGGCCTTTCACACCTATAATTAAGAACTTACATGGACATAATTTCCAAAGCTCTTGGTGTATTGTCACTCAGATTGGAAAGTTGCCTCCGGTCAGGAGTGAAAAGTTTCCCGGATGTGAAATTGAAACCGACAAATCCAAAGAAAAACCCACATGCCTTCTGATAGGGGTTTGATTTGATTGTAGTGAAAATTTCTCCTAAGCTCGCGTTCTAAGAGTTTGATATTCCTCTTAGGACTATGTCCCAGTTCACTGCTAAGAAAAAGTTCCACGTTGTGCTGCATCCTTTTCGATGTCGTCCGCACCTGTGGTTTGATTTGATAATTCATCCTCTTGGATGCTCTCGACAAAGACTGAAATAAACTTGTTAGTATAAACTATAATTTAAATAGAGAAGTGTTATGTTTTACCGTATTCAGCACATTTCTTTTCTCTAAATGTTCTAACGTCAGCCTCCGTCGGTTTTGACGCAGTAAATGATGAATTTGATATGATGCTACAATGATGATGACTTTCTCGATAATGCAATATTATTGATGACGATACTTCATTGATAGGATGATGCTGCTACATTGATGACGACAATGTTGATGCTCGATTGATAAGATGGTGTTGCTACATTGATAATTCATTGGTATAATGATGTTGTCGAAGCTTGATTGGTAAGATGGCGATGGTCTATCAGTAGGATGATGTTGATCCATTCAGCAATGATATTATCACCTTTGAAAATATAATACGGATGACCCTCTTGGTGGTTTGAATATGCAATGGCCCTCTAGGCAATGGAAAATGCATTGTCCCTCTTGGCATTTTGAATACATGATGCCCTCCCGGTGTTTGAAGATGCAATGGCCCTCTCGACGTTTGAAGATGATGGCCCTTTTGGCGTTTGAAGATGCATTGGCCCTCTTGGCAGTTGGAATATGATGGCCCTCTCGACAATTTGAATATATAATGTCCCTCTTGGCGTTCTGAATATGATAGCCCTCTTGGCGGTTTGAATATGCAATGGCCCACTCGGCAATGGAAGATGCAATGGCCCTCTCAGCTTTTGTAGATGATGGACCTCTCGGCGTTTCAAGATGCAATGGCCCTCTTGGCGTTTGAAGATGCAATGGCCCTATCGGCGTTTGAAGATGATGGCCCTATCGGCGTTTGAAGATGATGGCCCTTTCGGCGTTTGAAGATGCAATGGCCCTCTTTGCGGTTGGAATATGATGGCCTTTTTGGCGTTTTGAATATGCAATGGCCCTCTCTACGGTTTGGAGATGATAGCCCTCTCGGCGTTTGAATATGCAATGGCCCTTTTGGCGGTTTGAATATGATGGCCCTCTTAGCAGTTTGTATGTAATGGCACTCTCGGCGTTTGAATATGATGGCCCTATTGGCGGTCTGAATGTGATGGCCCTATCGGCGGTTGAATATGATGGCCCTCTTGGCGGTTTGAATATGAAGGCCCTCTTGGCGATTTGAATATTATGGCCCTCTTGGCAATGGTATTAACTTATTCGATAATACGACATGAATGACTCTCTGTGTGATGAAGATGATGTCCCTCTGGGTGGTTCACATTGTCGTGTGTCTGATATCGATGGTATTTGTGAATATTCTTCAAATGTTCTTGATGCTGAAAAAATGTAATTTGATACTTTGTAGATGCTTGTACATGTTGAGAGTGATGCTTTCACTTGTTTGATATCGAGGTGTTGTTGCTCGTATTCTGAACTGTTGTTTCTCTTTTAAAGAATTTCAATGACTTTGCTGCATCCACAGAAAAGTAGTCAATTTCGGGAGCTACTCGCCCTCTTGAATTCTCCATATTCGTGGAATGGAGGAATATGATGATCTTGAGGCAATGTTATAGACCTACATCCATAGAAAAATTGTTTGTTTTTAAACAAACTGATCTGTGTTGATTTCTTCAATTGCTTGCTCCTTGTCTTGCTATCTTCAGTGGATCACTCTGATCTCTTGCTTCTCGATAGACATAAGATGATTTTATACAAAACATTTGACATATTAAAAAATCTTTAAGGAAAAGGAACTTTTTGAGAATTAACTTGAAAAAATAGTCACTGTCAAATGTCATGTCATACATAGCTTAAATGAACGTATGTGGTTCAAACTTTTGATGTGCCCGATAGCTTATTCTAGAGAATTCAAAAGTTCCTTGAAGCTTGAGAAATTTCTGACAAGGTCCTCCCGAAATCTACTATGATTGGGAAGTTTTGCAGTTAACTCTGAAATCCAACGGTGTCGGAGATTGCTGAAGTTAGCTATGAACTTTAACGATGTCAGAGATCATTTGAAGTTAGCTTAAAACTTCTAATCATGCTCAAAATGTTCAAAATTAACTACAAACTTCTAGTGAGGCTTGAAGAAATTTTTGAGGCCATCCTCAAAGAAATTTGTCCCAGTTAGATATCTTGGAATATCTTAAGTTGTCAATAGATGTCTCATGAAATTTTTGAAATCTTCTCAAAAATTCTGTCACAGTTACAATTCTCAATGTGACTTTAGTCTTTACTCGTCAGAGATCTTCTTCTTAAGAATTTTTGAGTCCCTCTCAAAAATTTCGCTCTGATTAGATGTCTCAGCGTATCTTGAACTGTTGATATATGACTTGTAGAATTTTTGAGATCCTCTCAAAAATTCTATCCCAGTTGCAACTCACAATGTATCTTAAGTCTTGACTTGTTGGAAAGATCCTCTTCTTGAAAAATTTTAAGCCTCTTCTTAAGAATTTTTGAGTCCCTCTCAAAAATCCTATCCCGATTTCTATTGTAGAGGAAATAAGAAATCTTACGGGAGATATGACTGAACCCTTGTGGCGCCTACGTATCCCATTAAGGCAGGAATGAGGTCATACATAATTCCTCTTTTGAGGGCTAACAGAAATAGAAAATTTGATAAGGAAACGACCGAGGCCGACCGAGGCCGACATAGGCCGCCTACGTATCTCATTCTTGAGAATTCAGGTCAGACGTAGTTCATAACAAATGATAATTTTCTAACCATAAAACATAAGATGGTTACAGGCAAATGATATGATTACAAGGAAAGAAATAAAAAAAACTCTGACCCTTCAAACATAGTATCTTTGACAGCACCCGAGTCGACTGACGACTCATGAGATAAATGTCTACACCCATCTGGGACATGTTATCAATAAAATGTATCAGTGTTTTGTCTAACCAAATCGATGAGTTCTCTTTTTTGAGCTTTGGTCAGTTAGACATTGATTAGTGTTTCTTTGACACATGCATCCTTTTCTAGATTCAGCTTTTGTATCCTACGGATTCGACTTATCTTGATTCTCAGACCGTTTCGATTCGTTGGCAATGTATTCAGATATCATGATCTTCTCATCATACTCCTAGAACACATCATCATTTACTTCATTTGTTCATTCAGCTTGTGACATGACATGATGTTGACAGATTCAAAATATTTTTTACTAAAACAAACACAAAGGTTGTTAGATAGAAAAATTAAAGCAAGTGGAATAAATTTCGCAATAGAAGAGACTTTCATTGAAAATAAGAAAATACGAAGTTTGTCCATGACCATGGGCCATTCTACTTTTTGCAAAACATTACGAGGGAAATTAAAAAATGACATAAAAAATGGGTCCCGAGCCTCATTCGGGCTACAACCGATTTTAGGAATGACATAAAATTCATCTTTGTCTATCAAGATGAGCGAGGAATTAAGAGCAGAGTGGAAGTCCAATTAAGCACTTGCTCCATTGGCTTGGCGTCTCGTATGCCTAGTGTCTCGATCAATTCCTCCAGCACAACGCCACCTTCTTCAAGAAGATCCTTGGTTCCTTCTCTGAGACTATCATCATTGACTTATTTTTTTTACCAAAACAGATTGATACAAATGAGGCAAAAACTTTGGTGATGCATGATTAACCTCCTTCTTGTTTTGACCATCCTTTAGCACTAAAGCAAAAGCTTGATTTGGTGCCATGATCTCAACCTTGGATTTCTCAATTATGCTGAGTGAAGCTAAAACTTTCTCAAGGTTTTCCGAGTTGGTTGGGATTACAGCTTTATCCGCACACCAATTTTCTTCGACCTCGACCATATTAATGATAGACTCTCCACGATTCGACAGTGAATCGGTATTGGCATTGGATATGACAATTTGAAGAGTCACAACCTTTTGATCAATCAAGTCTTGAATTTTATGCTTCAAGTTGATGCAATCTTCAGTGGTATGTACGACACCTCCTGAATGGTAATCACAATAAAGATCAACATTATAATGTCTGAAATTGACATTGACATTTTTTGGATCAATTATTTGTATCAGACCGACTGCTTTCAATCTCGCAAAAAGCTGAGTCCGACTTTCAACCAAAGGAGTAAAGACTCGAGGTGGTTTCTTTTCAAGTTTTGAACAAGGAAGATTGTAATTGTTTCGTGGAGGTGGGGGTACTTGATGATAAAGTGGAGGATTTTGGCCAGTAAGTGTTGGTGTTTGAAAAATTGAGTAGTGTGAAGTTTGGTAGATACGAGGGGAATTTTGATAATTTGGAAATATAGCTTGGTAATTTGATTGAACATTTGGGTGATTTGGCAATGGAGATTGGTAATTTGGATAATTTGGTAATGTTGCTTGGTAATTTAGCAAGTTTCGTGGGGGAGCTTGGTAATTTGGTGGTGGATCTTGATAATTTGGATAATTTGGTGGTGGAGCTTGGTAATTTGGATAATTTGGTGGTGGATCTTGGTAATTTGGTTGGATGAGGAAATGATTTTGCGGAGCTAAGGGGTAGGTTTTGGATGGTAAAAACTTTCGAACATTGAGACCGGCATGCCTCTTTGATTTTTTGCTCGGTTCAAATGAGATAGAGGAAACATCTTCTCTTTTCCTCCTCAATGGTCTTGATGATTCATCTTGGGGAGTCATTCGAATGATTTTCCGGTATTGAGGCCGTCCTCAATAGCTTCACCAACTTTGACTATCTCACTGAACTTCCCTCCTGAAATGAGCAACATCCTATTGTAGTACTCCGGCTCTTGAATGCGCACAAAGACTTCAATAATTTATTTCTAAGTAATGGGAGGCCTAAGCCTTGCAGCCTCACTTCTCCAACGGTAGGCATATTCTTGATAGCTTTCCCAAGACTTCTGTTTGATTCTCTCCAAAGAGTATTGTAACACCCCGTATTCGAAACAGACCAAAATGCATATTTTGAGAAGTTGCAGGTGCAACCCACGGTTGCCATCCACGGACCGTAGGGAAGACCACGGCCCGTGCTGGTGGTCCGTGGTTCACCACTGTAACCCCTCCCCAGCCAAGCTCAGAAAATCGGCTAAGTCTCAACACATGGACAGACTCACGGTCCGTAGGTCAGACCATGGTCCATGGTCTGTGTCCGTGGATCGAGACCTCCTTTACCCAGCCTCTGACACAAACTACGGTTGACCAGCACGGACCGTCAATCGATCCACGGTCCGTAGGTTTGACCGTAGGTTAGGGTAGCAGCCAGTTAGCTGAAAATTTTGATGGGTCAACTTCAGATGGTCATAACTTTTAGCACAAAATTAATTAGGTGACACATGACCTATGATATGATAGATAATTTAATTATCTTTCCAACGCCACCAAGTTTGCTAAATTCCGACCTCCGAGTAAACAGTTATGCTCGTTTTAGTGAAGCCTTGTCGGGCAGACTCGATCGACGACTCCAATCGACGGACCGTCGATTGACCTACGGCCCGTCAGTCCAATCCATCGGTCACTCCGACAACAATTAAGCTAGGGGTCTTTTCCTATTTCGTTTAACCCCTAAGGTACGTCGTTTAGACCCTAAATCATGAGGTTTTAGTCAGTTTAAGCCTAGAAACATAACTAAAACTTATCCAAGTCAATTCATTAATCAAAATCTTAGAAAATTAGAATCAAGAGAGGAGAAAAAGGTCAAGAAACCTAGTTCAAGAATGCAGTAAGATTCCATCAGCTCCAACCCCGAAATAGAAAGATTTCCCCATGGAATTCGTCACCAGGTATGTGGGAGGTCTCTAGAATTCAGTCAGATTCTTGATTCCATGATTATGAACAGTTTTGAGAAAGAGCTTCTAAAACATGATTAGTATGACAATTGAGTAGGTCATCAATGTATGAATAGTATGGTATCTAGATATACCATCAATGTTTATGCAGTATGACTTCCCAAGTCATCAATGATCATAGTATAATATGATGTTGAATTGTTTTCAAAAAAAGGAGTTTTGAAGTATGAGTATCTACATGTCAGTATTTTGAGTTATTCAGTATTTCAGTCATAATATATTCAGTTATAGATGCCTCAGTTTATGAATGCATCATTATCAGTTTAATTGTTGCATTCTCAGTTTGCATGTTCAGTTCGAGTTATCCAGTAACTTACAGAAATTCAATCATAATGTTGTCCCAGAACTACGAGCCATATAGGTTTAAGTCCCCTCTGTGGGCAACATCAGTTTGGTGATCACGTCAGCATGCCTCTACACCTTTGGCCGGGTGTATTGGGTCCTCTCGATGGGGCGTATACATCGGACTCCACATTTAGCTCATGTGGTTTTATGTCGGTTATTAGTAGCTCCCACAGTTCAGTCAGACTCTATTGCCTTGACCATATTTCAGTACAGTCAGTATTCAGTCTCAGCATGTTATAAATTTGGTCATTGCATTCAGTTAGCTCAGTATTCAGTATCTATATCATGTTCAGATTATTTCATTGCTTTATTGCTTTGTTCAGTTATATGTTCTTTCAGCTTTACTCTATCTTGCATGCTCATTACCTTTCAAGTAGTGATGCATATGTGCGCTACATCTTCTCGTGATGTAGGTTCAGGTTCTCAACATCCAGATCACGCTTAGATCGATTTCCAATCTTCAGTTCAGCAGCATCAATGGTGAGTCCTCATTCTTCGAGGACTAGTGACATGTTTCTGTTTATTTCTTTTAGTCTTTAGTTTCAGTTTTTGCTAGACCTAGTTGGGGCATGTCCCAACATTTCTAGTCAGTTTAGAGGCTTATTTCAGACATAGATAGATTCAGCTTAGTATTGAGTTAATATCTTCCTTGTATTAAACTTATCAGTTTTCATTTATCTCAGTTATAGTATATGGGTATTCCCCATCTTTTCATCTTATTTATTATTTAGCTTCTGCATCAGTTTATTATCTTTAGTATGCTCATGATCATGCCAGCAGGGTTAGCTTGGGATGACTTGTGGTCCTAGGTCCCGTGTTCGCATCTCGGGGGTAGCTTCGGGTCGTGACAAACTTGGTATCAGAGCACTAGGCTTAAGAGTCCTAGGATGTCTGAAAAGCTGAATTAGGTAGTGTCGTTTTCATGGATGTGTAGTGCCCACCACATCTAATGAGAGGGAGGCTACCAAGTGTTTTAGGAAATCTTCATTTTCTTGTTACTCTTATCGTGCGTAAGGTATGATCTAAATTCCATTCTAACTTGACGTTTTACATTTCAGTGATCATGCCTCCTCGTAGAGCTAATGCTAGGAATGCGAATACCAGGAACGCAAATGCAGCTCCTCTAGTTCCAGATCAGGAAGTCTCAAATGCTGAATTCAGGAATGCCATTCAGATGTTGGCTCAGAGTGTCGCTAACCAGAACAATCAGCGGGTTCAAGCTCTTGTGAATGCAAATGGTGGATCAGCAGCACCAAGGGTCCGTGACTTTGTTAGGATGAATCTGTGTGAGTTCTTAGGATCGCAGACTGGTGAAGATCCCCAAAATTTCTTGGATGAGATCAAGAAGATCTTTGAGGTGATGCAGGTCACTGGGAATGATCGGGTTGAGTTAGCATCTTACCAGCTGAAAGATGTAGCTCATATCTGGTATACTCAGTGGAAGGAGAACAGGGGTATAGATGCAGCTCCTGTTACTTAGGATTGTTTCAGTGAAACCTTTCTAGACAGGTTTTTCCCCATAGAATTGAGAGAAGCAAGGGCCCAGGAATTTATGAACTTAAGGCAGGGTAACATGACTGTCCAAGAGTATGGGCTCAAGTTTAACCAACTCTCCAGGTATGCTCCTCACATGGTTGCTGATTCCAGGGCTCAAATGAATAAGTTTTTGTGTGGAGTGTCAGACTTAGTCAAAACAGAGTGCAGGAATGCTATGTTGTTGGGAGACATGAACATCTCTAGACTCATGACTCATGCTCAGCAAGTTGAGGGTGATAAGCTTAGGGAACAGGCTAAGGAGACTAAGAAACCAAGAACATGTAACTACGAGTATTCCCAACAGAAATCGGGTGGGGGAAATCACTCGCATTTTCAGCAGAAGTCTTCGACTCCAACCCCTTCATCAGCTAGTGTTCCATCCCCCAGGTTCCGTAAAGATCAGAATAGTAGGGCGTCAGGCTTTAAGTCTCAAGGTAGTGTTTCAGGCAAAACCTACCCAACTTGCCCGAAATGTAGTAAGAACCATCCGGGCGAGTGCCTTGCAGGTAAGGAAGGATATTTTGGGTGTAGGATCAGGAAGATTCTCCTGATGTAGTCACTGGTACGTTACGAGTCTTTGATCTTGATGTTTATGCATTGTTAGATCCAGGGGCTACTTTGTCTTTTGTAACTCCTTACATAGCAGTCCAATTCAGTGTTAGTCCAGAAACTCTTTCAGAACCCTTCTCAGTCTCTACTCCAGTCGGTGACCCAGTTATAGCTAGACGGGGATACAGAAATTGCCCTGTCATAGTCTCTCAGAAAGTCACCTCAGCAGATCTTGTAGATTTAGAAATGGTAGACTTCGATGTCATTTAGGCATGGATTGGTTACATTCCTGTTATGCCTCAGTTGATTGTAGAACTAGGATTGTTCGTTTTCAGTTTCCAGACGAACCAATCCTAGAATGGAAGGGTAGTAGCTTAGCGCCTATGGGTCGATTCATTTCTTACCTTAAGGCCAGAAAGATGATCTCTAAGGGTTATCTCTATCATCTAGTTCGGGTTAAGGATTCTAGTTCCGAATCCCCAACCCTTGAGTCAGTGAGTTTCTTGAAGTGTTTCCAGATGATCTTCCCGGAGTTCCTCCCGAAAGGGAAATCGACTTTGAAATTGATATCCTTCCAGATATCCAGCCTATCTCTATTCCTCCTTACAGAATGGCTCCAGCTGAGCTTAAGGAATTGAAAGAGCAGTTGAAAGACCTTCTAGATAAGGGTTTCATCAAACCTAGTATTTCGCCATAGGGTGCACCAGTGTTGTTCATAAAGAAGAAGGATGGTTCTCTCAGAATGTGCATTGACTATAGACAGTTAAACAAAGTCACAATTAAGAATAAGTATCCCATCCCCAGGATTGATGACTTGTTTGACCAACTTCAGGGTGCTAGTCATTTCTCAAAGATAGACCTCAGATCAGGTTATCATCAACTTAGAGTCAGAGATAGTGACATTTCGAAGACTGCCTTACCGAACTCGATATGGTCATTACGAATTTGTAGTTATGTCATTTGGACTAACCAATGCTCCTGCAGCTTTCATGGATTTGATGAACAGAGTGTTCAAGCAGTACTTAGACCTGTTCGTTATCGTCTTTATTGATGATATCCTCATTTACTCTAGAAATGAGGAAGAACATGCGAGTCATTTGAGAGTTGTTCTGCAAACTCTCAAAGATCGCTAGTTATTTGCAAAATTTAGTAAGTGTGAGTTTTGGTTACAATAAGTTACCTTCCTTGGGCATACTGTATCTAGTGAAGGAATTCAAGTAGATTCCCAGAAGATAGAAGCAGTGAAACAATGGCCCAAACCTACCTCTGCTACATATAATAGAAGTTTCTTGGGTTTAGCGGGCTATTACAGATGGTTTGTGAAAGGATTTTCATCCATAGCCTCACCATTGACTAGGTTGACTCAGAAAAAGGTTAAGTTCCAGTGGTCAGATGATTGTGAGAAAAGCTTCGCAGAATTGAAAACTAGGTTGACTACAGCTCCTGTCTTGATTCTACCAGAAGTTTCAGATAGTTATGTGATCTATTGTGATGCATCCAAGGTCGGCCTAGGTTGTGTTTTGATGCAG
>NW_006238955.1:141019-143635 GCF_000226075.1 Solanum tuberosum
ATGACCTCGAGCTTGTAGCAGTGGTGTTTGCACTCAAGATTTGGAGATCCTACTTGTATGGTGTTCATGTAGATGTGTTCACAGACCATAAGATCCTCCAGTATGTATTCACCCAGAAAGAGTTAAATCTTCGTCAAAGAACGTGGCTTGAGTTCCTCAAAGATTATGATATGAACGTGCATTACCATCCGGGTAAGGCGAATGTAGTAGCAAATGCTCTTAGCAGGTTATCTATGGGTAGTGTAGCACATGTTGAGGAAGAAAGAAAAGAGTTAGCAAAGGATGTTCACAGACTTGCTCGCCTAGGAGTTCGTCTTATGAGCATATCAGATGGTGGTGTAATGGTTCAGAATGGGGCAGAATCTTCTTTGGTAGTATATGTTAAGGAAAAGCAAGACAGTGATCCAATCTTGCTGGAACTTAAGGGTGCAGTCCACAATCAGAGAGTGGAGGTTTTCTCCCACATTTCTACTTGGAAGTGGGAAGTGATCAACATGGACTTCATCACAGGTTTACCTCGTACTCGCAGATATCATGACTCAATTTGGGTTATTGTTGATAGGGTTACTAAGTCTTCTCGCTTTTTAGCTGTCAAGACTACAGATTCGGCGGAGGATTATGCTAAGCTTTACATTAATGAGATTGTGAGGTTGCATGGGATTCCTTTGTCTATCATCTCAGATAGAGGTCCTCAGTTTACCTCTCATTTCTGGAAGTCATTTCAGAAGGGTCTCGGTACTCAGGTTAACCTTAGCACAACATTTCATCCACAGACAGATGGTCAGGCAGAGCGTACCATTCAGACCTTAGAGGACATGTTGAGAGCTTGTGTGATCGATTTCAATGGTAGTTGGGATGATCACCTTCCTCTTATTGAGTTCGCCTACAACAATAGTTACCATTCCAGCATTTAGATGGCCTCTTATGAGGCATTGTATGGGCGTAGATGTAGCTCTACCAGTTGGTTGGTTTGAAATAGGTGAAGCAGCCTTGATAGGACTAGATTCAGCCCTTGATGCTATGGAAAAAGTGCAACTCATTAGAGATAGACTTAAGACTACTCAGAGTCGCCAGAAGTCTTATGCAGATGTGAGAAGAAGGGAACTAGAGTTCCAAGTCGATGATTGGGTTTTCCTGAAAGTGTCACCTACGAAAGGGGTTATGAGATTTGGCAAGAAAGGGAAGCTCAGTCCCAGATATGTAGGCCCTTACAGGATCTTGAAAAGAGTTGGTAAATTGGCTTATGTGTTAGAGTTGGCAACAGAACTAGCAACAGTGTATCTGGTCTTTCACATCTCGTTGTTGAAAAAGTGTGAGGGTGATCCAATATCTATAGTACCATTGGAAAGTGCTGCTGTAAATAATAGTCTCACTCATGAGGATGTGCCAGTTGAGATTCTTGATTGCTAGGTTCGAAGGCTAAGAAACAAAGAAGTCACTTTTCAGTTAAGGTTTTGTGGAGGAGTCAGTCCGTAGAGGGAGCTACTTGGGAAGCAGAAGCAGCCATGAAGTCCAAGTATCCTCACCTCTTTCCTTCCGATTCCATTCCAGCTTGAGGTAATAGTTCCTCTTCAGTTTTTCAGTCATTCATGCATAAATTCAGTCTTAGAATCATGTTCCTCCAGTTTGTACTTGCATTTTCAGCGTATTTGCATGTTCTTGGAACTCAGTTCAGTCAGAAATTCAGTTCTCAGTGTTTAGTGGTAGGGATTGCATCCCTCTCTATCCATTTTAGCTAGTTTAGTCTTCATTCGAGGATGAATGTTCTCAAGGGGGAGATAATATAACACCCCGTATCCGAAACAGACCAAAATGCAGAGTTTGAGAAGTTGTAGGTGCAACCCACGGTTGCCATCCATAGACCGTCGGTCAGACCACGGCTCGTGCTGGTGGTCTGTGGTTCACCACTGCAACCCCTCCCCAGCCAAGCTCAGAAAAATCGGCTAAGTCTCGACACACGGACAGACTCACAGTCCGTAGGTCAGACCACGGTCCGTGGTCTCTGTCCGTGGATCGAGACCTCCTTTACCCAGCCTCTGACACAAACTACGGTCGTGCCAGCATGGACCGTCAATCGATCCACGGTCCATAGGTTTGACCGTAGGTGAGGGTAGCAGCCAGTTAGCTGAAAATTTTGATGAGTCAAATTCAGATGGTCCTAACTTTTCGCACAAGATGAATTAAGTGCCCCATGACATATGATATGATAGATAATAGAATTATCTTTCCAACGCCACCAAGTTTGCTAAATTCCAACCTCCTAGTAAAAATTAATGCTCATTTTAGTGAAGCCCTGTCGGGCAGACTCGACCGACGACTCCAATCGACGGACCGTCGATTGACCTACGGCCCATCAGTCCAATCCGTCGGTCACTCCGACAACAATTAAGTTAAGGGTCTTTTGGTCTTTTCCTATTTCGTTTAACCCCTAAAGTACGTCGTTTAGACCCTAAATCATGAGGTTTTAGTCAGTTTAAGCTTAGAAACATAACTAGAACTTATCCAAGTCAAATCATTAATCAAAACTTAAAAAATTAGAAGCAAGAGAGGTGAAAAAGGACAAGAACCCTAGTTCAAGAACGCAACAAGGTTCCATCAGTTCCAACCCCGAAATTG